>NC_056738.1:149836431-149928931 GCF_019279795.1 Protopterus annectens | reverse complement strand
ATGACCAGAGACCTCCCAAGTGCAAACAACTCACACATACTAGAGCACAACCAAAATTTACTACACATAATAACAAACATACCAGTGCCTCATTAAATAAGCCCCTAAGGCAGAACACCTCAAAACCAAATATCCTAGTCAAAGGAGATTCCATAGTGAGACACACAAATGTCCACTTCACCAGGCTGGATAAGGAGAATGTCACTGTCAGCTGCCTGTAAGGTGCCAGGATCCATCAAGTCATGTATGCACTCAAGTCACTCAACAGCAATTACCACTATGACTCTGTCATAGTACATGTTGGGGTGAATGACTTGAGATGTACCTCCCTGGACTATGTGAAGAGAGACATGACTGAACTCTCAGATTATATGTCCCAGGCAGGTATGCACCTAGCCCTAAGCAGCATTCACCCAGGATAATGCCACAATATAAACAAAAAATGATTGACTTCAACAATTGGCTTAACTTCTGATGTCAGTCCAGGGGGATCCAGTATCTGTTAGCCTAGGAAGACATGGTTGACATACCACCCTGCTTTGCCAGAGATGGTCTTCACCTTTCTCCTCTAGGTTTTGTCATAATGGCAAAGATGCTTGCATCCCCCATAGTGACTTTTTCAGGCAATGCCAAAACAACAAAATTTCCAATGTAAAAAATTCCACTACAGATAAACTCAAGGTTATGCTGCTTAATGCTAGGAATCCAAACAGAAAAAGTACAGTTTTGTACCTACCATAAATGTAGATGTTCGAGTGTATACACTGCTGCAGTCATTACACTTGGGTTATCCTGCCGTCAGGCGGTCCCTCAGTCGGCCAGAGTTCCAAAGTCTTGGTCCGGCTTTGGTTGCTGTCACTTCTTCCCTGACGTCAGTGCACCATGGGTATATAAGATGCAGCCGACGTCATTTTCTTCAGTTTTTCTTGCCCCAGATGTCAGGTGCCCCAAAAAAGGTAGGCAATGTAAATTGCTAATAAAACATGCATAAGAAAAGCAATCAAAAACTTTCAGTTACCAGCAAATACTCCCCATAGGCAGCAAAGGGTAAAAGGCCTGGGTAAGTACCAGCAAGGAAGAGGGGAAGGAGGGAGGGTAACCTAGACTGCAGCAGTGTATACACTCGAACATCTACATTTATGGTAGGTACAAAACTGTACTATGTTCATCATGTTACACTGCTGCAGTCATTACACTTGGGTAGAATCCCAAAGCTGAGGTAGGGTGGCTGGTTCTATAAGGCATTAGGGGTGGCTATAAGGCCCTGCAGTACTGCAGCGGCAAAGCCAGCTCTGGATTTAGAATAAAGAGGCAGATGGTAATACTTGGTGAAGGTATGTACAGAACTCCAAGTTGCTGCTTCCAAAATGTCCTTGGTAGGTACTCCTCTGAGGTAGGCAGTTGAAGTGGCTGTTGCCCTGGGGGAATGAGACCTAATGCTGTTAGGTACAGCTTTCCCATGGTGTGTATAGCAGAAACGTATACAGTGCCCTATCCACTTTGAAATAGTCTGTTTTGAAATGGCTTTTCCCTGTGCTCCTGCAGCATATGCTACAAACAATTGCTCAGTTTTCCTGAAAGCTTTCGTTTTGTCCAAGTAGAAGTGTAACTGCCTGTGTATGTCCAAGGAATGCAGAAGTGTCTCCCCTTTATTCTGTGGATTTGGATAAAAAGTTGGCAAGTGAATAGTTTGGTTTAGAGCCACACTTGATACCACCTTTGGCATAAAAGTAGGGTTTGTTCTTAAAGACACCCTGTCTTGGTGGAAAATGATGAAAGGTTCCACTGCCATTAGTGCCTGTAATTCTGAAACTCTTCATGCTGTGGTTATTGCCAGGAGCAGAGCAGTTTTCCAAGAGACATATTTTAAGTCTGCTGAGTTAGCTCGCTCAAAAGGAGGTAAAGTTAATTTTTCCAAGACGAAGTTGAGGTCCCAAGTTGGAGTTGGTGCTCTACGGGGCAGTCTTATGTTTTTAGCCCCTCTGAGGTACTGTTTTAGCAAAGGATTAGAAAAAAATGGTGGGTCTGTGTTGTAATGAGCAGAGATGGCAGAGGCATGGATCTTAATGGATGAAAAGGAGAGGCCTTTGTTCAGCATCTCAGTTAAATATTGTAGTATCTGAGGAATATTTGGGACAAGAGGGTCAAGGCTGTGAGCCTGGTTCCAGGCACAGAATCTCTTCCATTTATCCGAATAGGCTTTCCTGGTGCTAGGCCTTCTGGCCTCCAGAATGACATCCATAACAGCTTTGGAGAGAGGCATTGCTTGCTTGACTAAGGAATCTTCTATGCAGCCAGGTTTAAAGTCTTGAGCTGGCTGTGAAGTATCTGATTGTTTTGCTGAGTCAGAAGATGTGGGATTTGAGGTAAAATCCATGGTCGACCTTGTGCTAAGTTCTTTAAGATTGGGTACCAGTGCTGGCGTGGCCAGTCTGGGGCAATCAGGATAATCTTTGGCTTTTCTTGTCTGGCTTTTAGGAGTACCTTTGAAAGGAGAGTTAGCGGGGGGAAAGCATATACTTGTAGGTTTTTCCAGCTGAATGAGAGGGCATCCACTTTCCATGCTTGTGGGTGGTAAGTCCTTGTGCATAATTTCTGTAGCTGGCAGTTCATTGGGGATGCAAACAGATCTATGTCTGGGCTCCACCATTTTTGTGTTATCATTCTGAATATTTGTGGATGTAATTTCCACTTGTGCGGATCCATGATGTTTCTGCTTAAGTCGTCTGCCAGTGTGTTTTTCTCTCCTGGCAGGAATTGTGCTTGCAGATGAACTTGATAGGTTAGAGCTGTGTTCCACAAGGTCATGGCTTGTCTGCAGAGGGGGTAGGAGTGTGTGCCCCCTTGCTTGTTTATGTACCACATAACTGTGGTGTTGTCTGTCTTTAGTAGTAGTTGTCCTGGATGCAGAAGGTCCTTGAAAGCTATAAGGGCATTTTGTACAGCTAGCGTCTCTTTTTGATTGATGTGAAGATGCCTTTGTTCTGCAGGCCACTTGCCCTGAATACATTTTCCTGCCATGTGTGCTCCCCAGGCATAATCCGAAGCATCTGTTGTTAGTGTTTGCCTGGCTGTGGGTTGAGTGAAAGGCTGTACCTTGTTGAGGTGACAGGCTTGAGTCCACCATCGAAACTCCTGTTGAAGGCAAGGAATAAGTGGTATTACTGTTTCTAAGCTGTGACAGTGTTGAGACCAGACACTCTTTAGGTACCATTGTAGTTTCCTCATATGCAGTCTGGCATATGGAATTAGTAGTATGCAAGATGCCATGTACCCAAAGGCCTGCAGAAGTTTTCTTGCAGGGAGTTGTGTTTTTGTTGCCATCAATTGGAAATATTGAGTCAGTTGTCCTTGCTTGTCTGGCGTGAGATAAGCCATCTGGGCTGTTGTATTTAAGCTGGCACCCAGGAATATTATCTCTTGTGAGGGCACTAGTTTTGACTTCTTTTCATTTACTGTGTACCCGAGGCAAATTAGCAATCTTTTTACAAATGCCAGATGCTTTAAAAGAATGTCTTTGCTCTCTGCTTGAATAAGGCAGTCGTCCAAGTATGGGTAAATTTGAATTCCTTTTTGTCTGCAAAATGTAATTACTGGTGCCAGGCATTTTGTAAAGACCCTGGGCACAGTAGATAAGCCAAAGGGCAGTGCAGAGAATTGGTAATGCATTGAACCAGCTAAGAATCTTAGGTATCTTCTGCAATTTTGTCTGATAGGGACACGCAGGTATGCCTCCTTGAGGTCCAAAGTTACGAGCCAAGCTTTCTTGCCCAGCATGGGAAGAAGCTGCTGTAGTGTCAACATTTTGAATTTTGGAACATCCAGGTAAGTATTTAGAGAAGAAAGATCCAGAATGGGCCTCCAGGCTTTGTCCTTTCTGGGAACCAGAAAGAGTTTTGAGTAAAATCCTTGTCCTTGCTCCTGTGTTGGTACCTTTTGAATAGCTCTCATGTCCATGAGTGCTGTAATTTGTCTTTGAGCCTCTGCCCATTGATTTGGTGGCAGATTTGGCATTCCTTTTAACCTTGGCAGAGTGTGAAAGTGGAACCTGTAACCTTGAGATACAATATTGAGAACCATTTGTCTTTGGTGATCAAATGCCAATTGTGACATAAAAGTGCCAGTTTCCCCCCCAAGGGGGCTGCCAAGAGCGAAGTGCTTGGTAGCTGTAGTGGGAATTCATTGGGGTTGTTTTTTTATAAGGTTGAGGCCTGTCTTCCCCTTCTTTCTGGGTTGAAGCACCCCATTGTCGAGGCCTGTAAGAACCTTGTGGTTGACCTATGCCTCTTGGACGTCTGTATCTGCCCCTTTGAGGTCTGTCTGAAACTGGAAAGGACCAATTTTTCGTTGGGCAATTTCTGCTAAATCGAGGAGGCTGAACCTGTAAGAAATCCTTCACTGTTTGCATAGATTTTGCCTTATCCTCCATTTTCTTTAACACCTCTTCTGCCTTAACTTCAAATAAAACATCCTGCTGCAAAGGTGTATCCAATAGTTTTGCTTTAACATGAGCTGGTAAAGTCTGCTCTTTTAACCAAGCATGTCTAATGACAGATCCTGTAACTGCTGCTCTACAGGAGGCCTCTAATGAATCAAAACCGCATTGCAAATTATGTTTTCCCACTTGTTCAGCTGCATGCAATAAATCCTGCATTTCCTTATAGTTAGGAAGATCTGAATTTGGAAGCATTTTTTGTTTCAACTGAGACATCAAAAATTGCTGATATTTAAGCATGTGAAACTGGCATTTTAAGGCCCTTATTGCTAAAGTTGCAGATGTATATACTTTCTTCCCCATCTGTCTAATGCTCTGGAATCTCTGTCAGAGGGAACTGGATTTTTTGCTGTAGAGGCCTTTACCCATTTGGGACCCTGGGAAATAGTTTCAGGGTCAGCAACAGGGCTTTTATAAAGAAATTTGTGAGAGTCAGGGACTCTGTAGTATCTGTCTGGGTTAACTGGAGCAGGAGGTAAAGAATCAGGATTTAACCTGGATTCAGAATACACATCATCCACAATATCTAACACTGGCGGAATAGTAAGGGGTCTGTGTTGAGGTAATAAAAGAAAATCTCTGAGCCTTTTCTTTGATTCTGAATAGTCCTGGCCCTCCCAATGGAAATGCTCCCTCATGGTATGTAAGGTTTCCCCAAAGGAGAGGCTGAAGAAATTGATTCCGCAGCATCAGAATCCTCATAAGGGGGTAAAGAGTATCTTTGGTCTGAGGATGAATCTGAAGAGATGGACACCTGGTCGGATGAGTCATAGTCTGCATCCTGTCTAGGCTTTTTATCAGGAGGAGGGTGGGACCCCCTGATCAGAGTAATTAAGTCGTTGGCCATTTTGAGCATCTGTTTCTTAGGTATGGAGGCCAGTCCTGGTGAATGTTGAAGTTGTTTCTTTGTTTTTAAAGAGGTGTTAGACTTGGCAGAAGATTTAATGGTTAACTGAGTAGGTCTGAAAACACCCTCTGAAGCTGCGGGTTATTCAGCTGCTCTGGATCCCTCTGAAGGGTTAGTCTCAGTAGGCCGTAAATTTGGTGTATCCAAAGGCCCAGCCATCTCCAAGTGGGAGTCAGAGGCAGCCTGTGGTTCCAAAGAAGCAGTCTTCAGGGGCTGCAAAAGCGCCTTGCTGAAAACCGGAGAACCGGCGAATGGCCTAGAAGAGGCTTCGTCGTCAGTTTTGGGCCTTGGATGCCTGTCCTTGTCTTTGCAGTTTTTGTGAATCCCGGTCATCGGTTGTTCCGACGGCATGGTGTAATTGAATTTTCTGTCAAAATAATGTCGGGCAAAATCAAACCGACGTTTAATAGTGTGCTTGTTAAACCTAGCACAAAACCGACAACCTGTGACGTCGTGGTCTGGGCCTAGGCATGGGATACAATAAGAATGGAAATCCTTATGAGGTATTTGCTTCCCACAAGAAATACAATTATTAACTTTTACTGACATCGGTCTGAGGCAAGAAAAAGTTTCCCCAATGGGGTACTTAGCTTTGCGGAAGACTTCGGTTCTGGATTCGGAATGAAAATCTTAGGAGTCGGCCGACCGGCACTTGCAAACTGCTTTTGCTTTGGGCACCGTGCGGCAAGAAAGACTGAATAAAATGGCGTCGGCTGCATCTTATATACTCCTGGCGCACTGACGTCAGGGAAGAAGTGACAGCAACCGACGCCGGACCAAGACTTTGGAACTCTGGCTGACTGAGGGACCGCCTGATGGCGGGATAACCCAAGTGTAATGACTGCAGCAGTGTAACACGACGAACATCTGCACTCCCTGGAAGCTCTCCTCACCTTGGTAGATCTTGATGTCTGTGCAGTCACTGAGACTTGGTTTACAGATAGAGAGGGCACCCCATCTGTACAAGGCTACAATGCCCTCCATATGTTCACACATCAAAACTAGTGTGAAAGAAACAAAAGTGGAGGTTTATCCATCTTCATTAAATCCAAATATACCTTGAGACTGGTTAAACAGTACAGCTCTCGTGAACTACTCCCAGTCCAAATAACTATAGGTAAAATACCTTACCACATCATTGCTAGCTACAGGTTCCTCACCATGAACCATGAGAAGCACTCCACCTACCTGGACTTGCTGTAGTCACCTACTGTATGGCCAGACACCTTGGTCATGGGAGATTTCAACTATCCTACTATCAAGTGGGTGATGCACATGAGCACAAGCTTGATCACCCTGAGGTTCCTGGACTTTGTTAATACAAATGTGCTGGAACAGTTAGTCTGAGCCCTCACAAGGGGTTCAAATACTCTGGACTTAGTACTCACCAATATGGGTGGTTATTGCACTACCCCCTGTGTTCTGCCCTCCCTAGTAAGGTCAGACCATAAATCTGTCTTGTTCAAAGTAATTATCAGACCTGACACCTCCACAGGAGCAATAAAATGAGAAACATCTCCAAAAAAAGCTATAGCCTACTAAGCAATGGTTTAAAAAAGTTTCAGACCCCTGCTAACACAGCCAACATAGACTCCTATGCAGAGGAGTACACAAACACCCTGTATAACCACTTAAACAACTGTACTGACTCTGTTGTACCTGACAGCATCAAAACCAAGTCCTCCCGTAAAAACAAGACACCCTGGTGGACCTCAGGTATAAACAGGTTATATAACATAAGGAAGAAACTAACATCTAAAAACAAGAGGAGCTTAGTCAGCAGAGAAAGAATACCCTCCACAACTTGAACAATCAAATCAGATATCTGGTAAAGCCCTGTAAAGATAGTTATGAGGCTAAATTATCTTCCCTAGCTAAAGGCAATCATAAGGCATTCTTTAGCTACATCTGAAATCTAAAAGGGAATACCCAGCTATGTGACAAACTCATAGTGGATGGTACCACTCACACTGACCCTGAGGAAATTACCAACCTGTTAGCTGACAGATTTGGTGCAAACTTCATTGCCCTGTCCTGACCAGCCATACCGTAAAGCATACCTGACACCTGTCCTTTTCCTAGTGTCTCCAATGAGCATCTCATATCTGCATTCTCCAAGGCCAAAAACACAGCCTCTACTGGACCGGATAACATCCCAGGCTGCTTACTAAACAACTTAAGACATGACCTACTGGATCCACTTGACCCTCTCTTTAACATAGCCTGAGCACTGGCTTTGTTCTAGCAGAGTGGAGAACAGCAACTGTAATCACCCTGCACAAAGGGGTCCATTAACCGACCCTGGTAACTATAGATCTATAAGCCTAAACAGCCTTATCTGCAAGGCCATGGAAAGAATCATCATGGAACTTAGCAACAAGGACATAGGCAGACTTCAAACTCTCAATCTGATCCAGTTTGGCTTTATTAAGGATAGATCATGCTTACTAAACCTGGTGGACTTCTTTGAGAATGTCACCAAAACCTTGGATGAAGGCAAAGCAGTACATGCCATCAGTCTTGACTTAGCCAAGGTTTCCAACACAATCCCCCACTCAGGTATCATTGAGAAACTCTTCCAGCTGGGGATTAACCCATATGTCACTAGATGGGTAGCTAGCTAGCTCACCGACAGTACCTCTACTGTCAAAGTTGGGATTCCACCTCCATCAGTAGAACAATTACCAGTCAGATACCACAGGCTTCTGTGCTGGGCCCTCTACTGTCTGGAATCTATTTTTCAGATGTCCAGGTGAAAGTAGATGGCCTGTGGCTTACAAAGTTCACAGATGACTGCAAACTGGGATGAATCATTGAGTCCCCTAAAGATATTAATATATTACAGAAGGGGTTAGCACACACAAATGATTGGTGCCAAAGCCACTGTCTAAACCTAAGTGCAAAAAAATGCATTGTTGTCCCCTCTGGCAAAGAAGTAGCCCCTCCAAATTACAATATAGGTAGCACCCCCGTAAGATTGAACCCAGTGGTGCATAACTTGGGAACACAAATTGATAGCAGTCTAAACTTCGATCACCATGTGTCCACAGTGGTACGAAAAGCCTTTTATGATACATACCTCTCATAAGTAAGGGCATCGCATCCAAGACCAAGGATGTTATAACTCCTCTATACTCCACCCTCATCAGTCCACTAATAGAGTACAATGCTCCCTTTTGCATGTACCTCACCAGACACCTGCAGCAGCTGGAGAGACCACAGAGGTTCCTGACCAAAAGAATATATGGAATCCAAAACATGACACACATGGAAAGACTGAAGGCCCTGGTGCTGTACTCTGTGTTCTACAGGCTGCTGAGATCCAACCTGTGTGTGGTCTACAGAGCAGTCTCTGACCCTGCCCTAATGGAAATGCTGCACATTCACAAATCAAATGGGACAAGAGTCACTCACTCCAGAGCTCAACCTAGCATGTGACTTAAACACAACATGCTGGAGAGACTGATATGTCTCCCAGAGACTGCTGCTGCTCTGGAATAAACTTCCAGTTCACATTAAGCAGAGGTCCTCAATGACACTATTTCAGTGCAACCTGGACAACCAGATGGGAGACCGTAAATTCACCCCTGGTGTGGCACCTATGTCCCTCATGGACAGGAGCAGCTGGTGCTGATCAGAGATTTGCTCTGCAAACAATCAAACCATCTAACAATGGTCAATTAGGGAACCATCTAACAATGGCCAGATAGGGAACATGGGTATTACATGGCTAGGCTTGTAAAGGCCCTAGGGCCATTAGCCTAGTAAACTCCTATGAACCTATAAAGTTGCAGAGTTGTTGGACAATGAGGGATTATTTTTTTTGTTTTGGGATGTTCAGTGAGTTTAATATAACCCTGTAGGTTCAGTTCAGTGGTTTGTGTTGTGATAAATTGATTCTTCCACTGGTTAGTCAACATAAATACATAAGTTCCACACATATAATGAAACAAAAATCAGGTACCAACGTCTTTAATTGTTAAGCACTTTCATCCCCTGGGTGAACCTTCGGGGACTTCATCAGAACTAAATAACCCCCTTCACTTCAAATACTTTTTATACATACATAATTAAATCAATTAAACAATTAGGTAAATAATTGATTGGTAAGAACATTTAAAGACATACCACAAAACCACAAAAACCATTACATACTATGTAATAATAAACATATATTCCTTTAAAAATATATATAAAAGTAGTAAAATTAAAATATGAATACTTGTAGCTTAGATATCCCAATCAAATGTTGTTGTATAATATCTTAAATACTAATACTTTTTTCTCAGCACTGGAACCAAGGACACATTTAATCCAGGTTCCACCAAGGCATTAAGCTTAATAATCCAGTGGAATTCTCTCAAGTCAACCTGAAGTTCCCACCAATTACCTCTCAAATTGTGTGGGACAACTTCTAATATTCCAAACTTGAATTTTGTGTCCCGTTGGCAAGCTAGTGTATGCCTATAAAGGGCATTATTGATGTTTTCTTTGGCAATAGCATATAGGTGCTTGTATATTCTAGTTCTAAATTTCCTTTCCGTTTTGCCAATATAAAAATATGAACATGTTTGGCAAATGGAAAAGTAAATAACACCTTTCGTATTGCAATTACCTTTATGCAAAGGGATACCCCTACTGATGCCTTCAATGTGCACTACATCATTTTCCAAAACAAAGGGGCATTGATTACATCGACCACATCTAGTGGCTTATTTAATTAACAAGGTTCTAGGTGTAATAACATGTTCTGTCAAGTATTTGACATTTTTGCCTGCTTTGTACACAAAGCTTGGTAGTTGGCCTAAGATGTTTAATATATCTGTGTTACCTTTAAAAATGTTTCAGTTTCTTTTAATAATATCCCAAAGTGTTTGTTCTCCTACACCAAATGGGATGACCATACTCGTGTTGTACCCCATTATTCCTATTTGTTGGTTATTCGATTTTTGGATTATCTCACCATTACCTAATAGGGGCTTATATTTTGTCCCCCATCCTTCTACCATTTGTTTCATAACCCTATCAAGTATCCCACTACGGTATCCCTTTACCCTAAACATTTCTGTAATATTAGCTACCTCGTCCAAAAAAAGTATCTCGTGTAGAGCAAATTCTTCCTGCTTTTACCAACTGCCCTTTAAAGATGTTTCTCTTAGTATGGAAAGGGTGACTACTTTGGAAATCGAGGAAGAGAAGGTTTCCTTCCTATAAATTCTGGAAGCAAATCTATTATTCGATGTGTCCTTAGAAATCATCATGTCCAAATAATTGATCTTATCAATAGAATAGTTAGATGTGAATTTAAAAAAATTGACATATCTGGTTAATGTAATCCAAAAAAACATTTAGATTAACTTGAGAATCCTTCCAGAGAATAAAAATATCGTCCAACAAAATGATAGTAAGTAAACCACAACTGTTGGTAACTGCTTGTAAAAATATATTTCTTTTCCCATGAATAGACAACCAAATGGGCATAAATGGGGGCACATGTTGCCCCCATTGCTGCCCTGAGTTTGCCTGTAGAATTCTCCTTCAAAGGTGAAATAGTTGTTGGACAAAATATAATTCATAACTGCCATAAGAAAATTAATCATGGTGTCAGAAAATATAGTAAGTTCCCTAATGGCGTTGTGGAAGAGATCCAGTCCCTCCTTGTGGGGAATTGAGATAAATAAATCCACTATGTCAATAGTGGAAAAAATCACATTACCACTGTACCATCTTTCATTAATTTTGGACAAAAAATTCCAAGAGTCCTTGAGTAAATAATTGACAGAGTCAAGTGAGTCTTTTAAAATTCTATCCACAAAGGTGCATAAAGTGTGTGTAGAACTATTACGTGGCATAAATAGGCAATTAAACAATAAAGTCATCAGGTAATACCATCAAACACTTAAAAAATATTTAAAGTAATACATGCCAATTAAAATCAACATTCATACCCTTTGCAAACAAAGTATCAAACTTTAATATATACACTGCTTCTTTATAAAGAAGTTTATTCTTGCTGACACCCCCCCCCCCAAAAAAAAAAAAAACACACTCTACTTTTTTCTAAAATTGTGGCTTGTAAATCATGAACAGAACTACCATGTGCTTCCAAAAAATGTTGTGCCACTGAACTCTCTTCCTTTTTATTTAATATATCACAAACATGTTCTAATAGCCTTATTTTAAAAGCCCTTTTGGACTCACCCACATAAAGCTTATTACAGGGACATCTGAGGGCATAAATAATGCCCTCAGTGTCACACCTATAATTCCCACAAACTTCAAATCTTCGACCATTTAAGAGTCCAAAATAAGGCACAATAATATGTTAAAAAAAGCCCCCTGCACCCCCCATATGGGGGTCTGTGCATCCCACCCCTCCCACATTAATATTCTCACTCTGAGGTTGCATTACAGTGGGGAATTTTCCCTTATCTGCACCATAGTGTGACAGGCACAACAAGCATACTTACCTGAAAGTGCTGCTTTGGTGAACAGCACTTTTGGTTAAGTATGTTTGCCAATTAAGGTTTTGGTGGAAAGTGCAGTTGGGGATCTGTATGGATCCCCTCTCTTCATATAGTCCAGAGAGGTACGCCTCAAGTCACTTCCTCCAACATGGACTATTACAGAGTCATAACTGTGCTTGTTGTTGAGTGACTTGAGTGCATGCATGATTTTTTGGATCCTGGCTCCTGATAGGCAGCTGACCGTGACCTTTTCCTTGTTCAGTCTGGTGAGGGGGACATCTGTGTGTCTCAGTATGGAGTCACATATGACCAAGATATTTGATTTGCTTTACCTTAGGGGCTTATTTGTTGAGAGACGGATGTGTGTGTTGCTATGTTTAGTGCTTTCTTTATGCTTAGTGGTGAGTATGGGTGGTGTGCGTTTGGGAGGTCTCTGTTCTTTTGGTAGGCTTTTAATGAGTACATCTGCATATGTGGATTTATGTGTCATGACCTTATTTTGTGTGAGAGGTGAGGTTTGCGTGAGAGGTGAAGCATGCATGCTGACAACCTGTTCGATGTCTAGTTTGATTTTACATGAGAGAATTGACTCCAGATTCACAGTGTATTTGCATCTCTCACATAGGGTGTTAACTTGCTTTAGGAATAAATGGTTGCCAGTATACATGAAGCAATTGCTACATTGCCTCAAGATGCCCATATCAATCAAGCTGGCAGGAGAAATGATAGGAAACTGCCCATCTATTGTGGCAGGATTTTTGTGAATGTGGTATTTGGGAAGGAAGTGGGCTAGCTGGACTTAATCACAAACAGCACAAATGAAACAGCAATTGAATAAAACGGAGTTAACAAAGTGCAGTGCTGGCTTAAAATATACTTATTTTTCAGTTGTTTTAAGTGCATGAGCTGGATTTCAGTGCAGATGCACACCAGACCTCTGGCTAAAGTTGCCAAACATTGAGCAGCTCTGGTGACTGAATGACAACCCGTGCAAATACGAGGCTTATATACAGGCTAATTTAAAAAGTTTTAGCACAATTGCCAATGGAAAAGTCACAAATCAAGCCTTTCTCAGCAATCCCCAACTCAGATGGGTCCTGAGCTACACACTTCTGCTATAAGGGTGCAGGGAGACCTCTTAATGTAAGATGGCGGGTTTAAGAGTACTGTGATACCAAACAGTGTAGATTCAGCAGGTCAGAATCTAGCCTATGTTATGTAAGGCAAGGTAACACAATTTCTACATGGGAAGGAGTAAGGGAGAGTCACTTAAAGGAGAGTGTTTAGTAGTATACTATTAGATGACCTTCAGTAGTACCAACCTCTGCACAAACTGGCAGCTCTTCAAGCAGCTGTGAACAGTAGGAGACTATGGAGAGCATTTCCTATACAGGATTTTAAACTGGAGAGGTTTGCTTATTTGCAGGCATGGGGAACCATGTTTCTGTGAAGTGCAAATGTGAGGACTTCATATGAGCAGGATGAAAGACTTTCATAAAGATAGACCATCAGGCCAATCAGATACAAATACAATAAGCTATCAACCAGTAGTTCCCATCTTGGATGGGTTGAATTTACCTCTCTGCTCCCACCAGAGTGCAAAATAACCCCTACAATGTAAAACAACATGTTTTACAGTATTGGAAGAGGTTAGGAAACACCAGAATATTGTTAAAACAACCTGAGAGCAGTACAGTAAGAAAGAGATGGAGTTTCTGTAACAAGTGCAGGATGAAAATAATGATAATTTCAACAAGATAAATAACTGCAGCACATAAATGTTAAATATCACTGAAACAGTTAGAGCAATTGCAAAAAATATATCAGCTTTGTAAGTCAGATGATTTTATAACAATCAAACTCTGGTGTTCACAGGTGTCCAAGACAGGCACAAGGAAGCTATGAATAAATGAGCACAGTTTTACAAAAATATAAGGCTTTTATACGAGCAGGATGAAAGACTTTTATAAAGTTAAACCCTCAAGCCAACCGATAAAAACACAATAAGCTATAGACCAGTAGTTCTCACCTTGAATGGGTTGACTTTAGCTCTCTGCTCCCACCAGAGTGCAAAATAACCCCTCCAATGTGAATCAAACTGGCTTTGAGTTCATGTGGCGTAACAAATGCTTTACAACAGAAGTAGGAATCCTTGCAATATCAGGAATCCTTGGCAATAAGTTCATTAACCCCGAGGAATGTTCACAACACACCGAAACTTTGCAAAACTTAGAAATATTTTGGCAGACTCATGCATAGCAGCTTTTGCAGTATCAGAAGAGGTTAGGAAATATAATAATATTGTTAAAACAACGTAACAACAATACAGTAAGAGCAGATGGTGTTTCTTTAATAAGTGAAGGCTGAAAATGGTGATAAATTTAACCAAATAAATAAATGAAGCACACAGGTGTTAAATATCACTGAAACAGTTAGAACAAATACAAAAAATATAGTTGTATCAGCTTTGTAAGACAGATGATTTTAGTAGCAATCCAAGTCTTGTATTCACAGTTGACCACGACAGGCATAGGGAATCTCTGAATGGATGAGCACACTCTTACAAAAATGTAAGGCTTTTATATGAGCAGGACGAAAGAGGTTTATAAAGTTAAGCCTTCAGGCCAATCAGATAAAAACACAATAAGCTATTGATCAGTAGTTCCCACCCTGGATGGGTTGCATTTATCTCTCTGTGCCCACCAGAGTGCAAAAGAACCCCTCCCATGTAAAACAAACTGGCTTTGAGCTCAAGTTCAATAATAAATGCTTTAAAACATAATTTTGAATTCCTAAAACATCAGGAATCCTTGGAACTATGTCACTAACCCTGGGAAATGTTCACAACACACAAAAACTTTGCACATCTTAGAAATATTTTGACAGACTCACTCAGAACAGCTTTTGCAGTATCAGAGAAGGTTAGGAAATATCAGAATATTGTTAAAACAACCAAAGAGCAGTACAGTAAGAAACAGATGGAGTTTCTTTAACAAGTGCAGGCTGAAAAACAGTGATAAATTCAACCAAATAAATAACTGCAGCACAGAAATGTTAAATATCACTGCAACAGTTAGTGCAACTACAAAAAATATACTTATATCAGCTTTTATAGGTCAAATGATTTTCTAAAATCTAAGTCTTGTATTCAGAGGTGTCCAACCCAGTTACAAGTAAGCTCTGAAAAAATAAGTGACAAGTTTTCTGAGATTGTAGATTGTAGGTTCACAAACTCATTGACCATCTCCAGATCATAGTTACTCACCCTGACAGATGGCTCATTATCCACATTTTGGCCCATCATCTGGGTCTTCTTTAACCTAATTATGAGGCCAAATGCCATGCATGGATTCACAAAGTTAGTCATTGAGTGTCAGACGTTCCTTCTGAGTGTGAGAAGTAAGAACTGCATTGTCAGCAAACAGGAACTCCCTTAGATACTGTCTAAGCTTCCTGGTCTTCAATCTAAGCCTCAACAGTCTGGTTCAGAGAAAGATAGTCTCTGTAACAGTTCCGAAAGCAAATTTCGGCAGAACTGAAAAGAAGATGCCAGACAGTGTTGGAGCCAGTACACACCCCTTCTTCACTTCACTGACAGTCCCAAAAGGTTTAGATGTGGATTTGTTGTGCATGATTGTCCCCTTCAAGCTTCATGGAAGGCCCTGATAATGCTGAGCAGAGCTGGAGGACAGACGATTTTAACCAGAATTGTGAACAGACCTTTCCTGCTGATGAAGTGAAATGCCTTGATCAGGTTAGTGAAAGGAATATACACAGGTTTGTTCTGCTTCCTACACTTTTCCTGTATTTGCCTAACAGAGAAAACAATGTCTTTGGTAGACCATTTAGTTCTGAACCCACACTTATACTCAGGGTAGACACTTGTTCTGCAAGAACATGAAGCCTCTTCAGGACAACATGTGCAAACAGCTTCCCTATGGTATTGAGAAGGGAAATGCCATGATAGTTGTTGCAATCACTTTTGTCACCCTTGTTCTTATAGACATTAGCATCCATCCTGTCTTGTGATATCCTGCCTTCTCTCCATCATTGGCAAATTAATGCATGAAGCTCTGAGACTAGGGTACTGTTGGGACATTTGAGGATTTCTGAGGGAATATCATCTTTCCTGAGGGCTCTTCCAGAAGAGAGAGCTTTTAGTGCATTATTGATTTCCTCCCAGGAGGACTCAGCATCGAGTTCAATCATCGTTGGAAGAGTGAAATAATTGATAAGACTGTAATGTACTGGAATTAAGTGGAAACAACTGAAATGAGACTAAAATAAAAGTCTTTATCTGTTAATTACCCAAACTCATGCTGTACAGGTGCCAGTCTCTCCTTTATGAGCCAAGTCTTGTGCACTTTTCAGAATGAATACTCCAAACATTGTAGTTCATTCAGTCAGGCTTTATTAGATGTTCATACTATCTGAATACTGTCTTCATTAACAGTGCTGATAATAACAGTGCTGATAAATATATTCAACATTTCTGTACATATCTTCTGATTGTCCTGAATGATGTAAACAGAAACAGTCTTTATTTGACCTGATTTCAGCATTCAGGCTCGAGTGTCTGTAATCTTTTCTGTAATGTCAGGATAAACAAACTAACTAACTTTAACTGACTTCCCTAACTGTATCTGAAGTATATTTTAATAATATCAAAACTCTGTGATGCTTTACATGCCCTTTTAGCCTTGGTTCCCTTAGTTTCTAGGCCTGGTCTTAATCTAACATTCCATTAAGGAACATTTTGCAGCTGGCAAGATTGTATCTTTCCCTTGAAAAAAGAACATTCTTTATTTCTGTATTTTCTGCACACTTTATGCTTATCTTTCCTTTCTAATAAACTGTTTCTCATGCTTGACCAGCAAGGTTATTCTTTATTTCTGCTTTACTGTCTTTTATGCATAAATGAAACACAATTTCTAGGCCAGTTTTACCCTTTAGCCTAATGTCTAATAACTACTTTAAAATAAAAGTCCCTAATGATGGTATTCAGAGCTGTCTCTGTACCTACAGCCTCCCTGCCTGTCATCCTTTGGATGTCTCAGGGAGAAGGACTTTAAATTATTTCTGGCATGGAAAACTTCCAGAAGAGAACAGACAACACTGTGTTGGTTTCACAATCAGAGACAAATGTGGGAACTGACAGAATGCTGACAATTCAGCTACAAACACCAGTGGGCACGGTCAATATCTTCAGCTTTTATGCACCTACTTTAACTTCTGCCCATGAAGTTAAGGACAAGTTCTGTGATGAACTTGGCACTGCCATCA
Source organism: Protopterus annectens (assembly GCF_019279795.1). NCBI lineage: Eukaryota > Metazoa > Chordata > Ceratodontiformes > Protopteridae > Protopterus > Protopterus annectens. Next base: position 149,911,779 of record NC_056738.1, on the reverse strand, counting down.
GTGAGGTCCCTTCTCATGAACCACTACTCAGTCTTGATTTCAATACCAGACCTAGCAGCAACCAAGACAGCTGACCATCCTGTCTGGGACAGGTTAGAACAGGAAATACGAATGAAGATGGACAGTGTCTCTTTGAACTCTGCTTCCAAAATTACTTCTGCTTAACCAACAGCTTCTTCAATGTGAAACCTTAGCACAAAGTTTCATGGTGACACCCAAAGTCAAAACATTGGCACCAGCTTGACCTTGTCTTCACCAAATGCATCAGTTTAGGTAGTGTTAGGGCAACGTGAGCTACCATGGTGCAGGCCATGATACTGATCACTTGCTTGTGTGTAGCAGGTGACCATTGAGCTGAAAATGGTTCTTTCACTCCAAAAAGAAAGGGAAGCAATGCATTGACACAGGCAAAACTCCTGAACTTTCAAAAGTATGTCAGTTTGTCCAAGCACTTGAAAAGGTCTTGCCATGCCTAGTTGGCACTATCAGCAAGAGATGAGATGGGATGTTATCTATAATGCTGCAATATCTACTTCTCAAAAAAGGACAGTCAAGTGTGCTCATTAGTTTGAAGCCCACACTGAAGTGCTGACATCCCTGATTGAGAATGAGAGACAGGCACTGTCTGCATGCTGGTCCTTTCCGAATGAGGAGAACTTGCAGGCATTCTGGTGTGCTCAGAGTCAAGTGCAGCTGGTAGCTCAGTGGTATGCTAATGATTACTGGCTCCACTTCTCCTTCAAGATTCAGCAGGTCACAGATACTGGTAACATGTGAGGAATGTAAGATGCGATCAAGCAAGCCATTGGTCCATCACAAAGAAAGATCACCCCACTAAAGTCGATCACAGGTAAGGTCTTGAAGGATACAACCAAGTAGATGGACCAATGGGTGGAACACTACACAGCTGTACTGCAGCAGTAGCCATGACTATATGGGTTATAACTTGCTAAGGATATAGCAACCAGTCAGCTTTCATAGCTTAAAGGGCACCTTCCATGCACTCAAACTATTAACCTGCTCACGTACAGCTGAAGAAAAAGAATAATTTGGGTGCCAAGCCTTTCAGAAATTTTCTACCACTAAAGAGCACTCCTCTAGTGGTGTGTGTGGGCTTTCGAGGATCAGTGGTCTGCTAATACTTCTCCATTACTAGGCAGATAAGTTCACTTCGGTGAAAAAAACTTCTATATCTTATTTTTTGACAAAAAGTTAGCTTTATTTGTAAAATTACTACGTTTAAGCTAGGAAAGTGTATTTTTATAGACAATCATGTAACTTTAATTCACTTTTGACTAGGAATGTTACTTTTAACTTTGAAGAAAAAAATTGTTAAAACTAAGCTAAAACAATTTTTCCTGTCTAAAGTTGTGTTACATTTCTTTTGAGGGCTGGGGTAACTGTTTAAAGTGCTTTTCACTGTTTTTTTTTCCGGGAAAATTGACTTTAAATTTTTACTTGTGTTACTGACTACTGCTACCAGTCTTCCCCAGAATTCAGGCATCTCTTTTCAGCTTCACCATTGAACAATTTATCGATTGCTTGTGTTTTATTTATTTATTTAAGTTTGATGACCGGGGAAGTCCACTGGGCCAAGAAAAGCCGGTTTTCAGTGGTGGCCCGGGGAGAAAAGCTCCACAATAATTGCAAGTTACATTTCACATGTTGCAAAAGGACATAGTTCATACAGCTAATTAAACATTTACAGATAAGCTCCATGATATTTGCAATTGGCTTGTCACAATGTTACAAAAATGAAAAGACATAATTCAATATAGAAATTTCAACATTTACATAAAGTGAATATTTTTGTTATAAACTCAATTGTAGGTTTAATATTTCAAAATATATAGCTACTAGCTATTAATCGGTTTGGAAAATATTATACACGGAAGGTGTAATAGTATATTTGAGATCAGAGAGTATAGTACAATAGATATTAGAGAGAAAATTAGTTTTGGTAGGGGGAGGGATTGTTTTGGGGGGGAAGAAGTAATAGTAGAGGTCGTTGGATGATGTTTTGCCTTATTCCAAAAAAAAAAAAAACACAAACAAAAAAATTTCTAAATGTTTAAGGAACAGGTGTAAAAAATATTGAAACAGAAGTTTGGAGGGTGAAGGTGACATAGCTGTTAAAGTACAATGTATGACTTATGCAAGTACATTTTACCATTTTCTATCACAAGTGCATTCTTACCTGCATTGTATCTGATAACATCAGCTTCACTATATCAATACATGCAAAATTGGAAACACAGTATCTCAAAAGTCTGTACTGGTGGGACCCACGTTAGCACTTGTTCCTGAGTCTGGAGCAGTAATGATTTTTAAGATTCAGCATTATATGATGTTTTGTGTTACCAGCATTGCACGTTTCAATGTACTGAAGTCAGTGTTACTAGATTTGGTGCAGGTAACTTTGTATTTCTGATAGTAAACCACTTTTTACAGCAAATGTAGTGAATTTGTAACATGTCTTGCTAGAAGTGGGGAAAGGTATGCCTGCACATGGAGGCAAGAGAGAGTTCCATGAGTAAAAGATGGAGAGGTGAATGTAAAACAGTATATGGATTAGATGAAACAATCATATTGACTTGAAAGGTCATACATTCATTAACTTCTGTGCTTACATGTGCTTACATGTGCTTACATGTGCTTACACATGCTTGTGTATTAAATGTTTTCCTTTCAGGTACACCATTTTTCTACAACTTGTTATCTTAGAAGCAATAGTGTGAAAAAGGCAAGCATGCATCTTCTTTGGCCCAGCTTAGACATTAGCACACTCACTGTTTCCTTTGCTGTGTGTCATGCTCAAACCACCCAATATTTAATTTTTCCCAATGCAGTTTTAACTAGACCAGTTAGAATAAGATACTTAAAGTCATTCAGGTAACTGGGCCTGTGCAACTGTGGAATACACTAACTATATCTACGAAGAGAAATATTCTGCCAACATTTATATTTTCTACTTGGCAGTCTGGCTGAATGACATGTATGCATGCATGAGAACAGAACACTGATGGGGACTCAGAGCTGCAGCAAAACACAAATGTTTAATTAAATGCCCATTCTAGATTTCACATGCACATCCAACTCTGTACAGGTGCAAAGGAGAAGACAGATACCTTTTTAAGAATATGTCCACCCTGCAGTACTTAGATGTAATTATAAAACAAATAAGGCCCTGCAATAAGTTCAGTACAGTACTTGTAGTGCTGTGTTTCGCTACGCTAAGCCCAGTGATACTCTGAAAAGTAAGCCTGGGGTTAGTCTGATTAGTCTTGCTGCAGGAAGATTTGCTTTGATGGTTAAAAACAACATGCTTTATTTACAGCTTCTGGTTGTCACTTACTAAGCTGAGTAAAAGAAAGTGGACATATGACTGCCTGTACAGGTTCCTCAGATCAATAAAAAAGTAGATGCATGTCCAGTAAACATTTGTTCTGTTATTGATTCTCCAATAGTGGGTCAATGTATCTCTTTATCACTGCCATCTCATCTCTAGGAGTCAGAGTCTGAACTGAAGAATCCCAGGAAGATCTGCTGGATCCCAACCTACGCACATTCAACCTTCTGATTAGTCAAACCATTGGATTACAACTATTTTTTTTAAGGTAGACTAATACTACCTGAGCAAAACTGATAGAAAGAAAGAAATGAAGACTTGCAGTATGGTGGCTCACTACGTCTCAGAAGAATCCTGCTGCTTCTCAGCAGTCTGAGATAAAAATGATAAGCAGGACATTCAGAATGAAAAGCACTAGAACAGGGAAGCTTTGCTAACATATGAGATACTAGAGGAGTGAATGTTAATAAATTCAACAATGATACAATCCATATGAGCAGCTGAAAATGCTGAATGCAACGTGGAAGGAAATCTGCAAGGTAAAACAAGTATTACAAAAGAAACTAAATGACCATGAAAATAGACTAAGAAAAGCTGAAATGATACTCAGTGAGAATGATATGACCATTCAACATACTATTGATGAGAATGTCAAACTTAAGGCACATCTGGATGCAACTGAAGCCAGACTAGATTGGCCAGCAGAATAGATAACAGATCTAGAAGACAGGTCAAGAAGGAAAAATCTGGAGACTGGTGGGGTACCTGAGAAGCAGGAGGCATCAGGTTGTAAGACAGCAGTGATGAAGTTACTCCATCAAAGAGCAAACACACCTGAAGAAGAAAGCAAAGTACAAAGGGTCCACAAAATGACATGGAGACCAGGAAGGGGAAGGCAGCAGCAAACCAACACCAGAGGTAGTAAAGATGTGGTCATATGAGCTGCAGGAGAGAATACTCAAAGATGCGTCAAAGCCATAAAAAAGACTACAGACTAGTGACCAGAGTACATACATTGATGTGTACTCAAAGGAGACAAGAAAGAGATGTGAGATATTTATTCCAGCAATCAGACCATGCAAGAGTACAAGACTGACATGGTAGCTGCTGTATCCTGTGAACTTGTGGTTATTTTTGCATGGGCAGGTATATATCTTCTCTGACCTAGAAGTGGTTTAGAAAAAAAAAAAAACTACAAAAACCTGTAAATCATCAGGAGGAACATGCACATGAATGATCCAGAGTAGCATATAAAACATGAGAGGTAAAATAAATGTTAACAGTTAAATGGATAATATAAAAAGGGATAGAGTTAAATATCTAGCTAGACACGTATGTGGTTGAAGCAGAGGTGTTGCGGGGACACAGAAGAAAAAATTATAAAAGGATATACATTGGCCTGAAAGGAAAAATAAAGGGAGAGCCCATCACTACAGTAACTGTATGTTTACCGTCCCAAAGTAAATATAGGCTAAGAAGTGAGTTATTCTGTAAAGTATTTCACTTCTAAGAAGGACTGACTTTAACAGTGGGGACTGAAATCTGGTATACAGAACTAGGGATGTAAACAAGAGACCTAGGAAGTCTGATAAAGGAGATGGGATGATGCATGGATAAATTCTCTGCCTGGGTCGTGGAACCCTGGGTGCACATCTTATTCAGCCAGGCATAAAGAATATTCAAGAATGGATAGCTGATATATCATCAGAGAGAATAAACACAGAATAACAAAAGTATACAATGAGCGATTGACAATATTGTACCATGCTCTAATAACCATAACAATAATAGCGCAAGGGGAAGAAAGGCTTCTGCAACAGATGAGGTTCCTGACACTTTGACTGGAACAATCATTGAGAATTGATTGGTTAGTAAGGCAAATGGTCATCTTGATAGATAACTCCATTGAATAGGAGGGAAATGACTGAGAGAGAGAGAGTAAGGGGGACCTACACATTAAGATACAAGAAAAAAGAAAACCAGTCTGGAGGGTATGAGAAAGGGGTTCAAAGAACTGCAGAGGGAAAGTATATAAGACATTGAATGAAAGGGAAAGAGAGATTAGAAGAAGGATAAAAAGATGGCTAGATGAAAAGATTTGGAGAAAATGAGCAGGAATAGATAAGCTCTGATGGATCTTTTGCACATCTGCAAAATGAACAGCATGAAGCACTAGATTTAAATTTTGCTTGTGACATGAATAAGACATTTTGGTGAGACAGATATGTGTCTCAGTGGATCCTCATGCTCTAGAACAGGTTTCCCATCCATATGAAGCAGAGTCCATCCTTAACCCTGTTTAAGTATAATCTTGGTCAATGGATGGGAAATCAGAATTTCACCCAGAGTGTGTGCCCCATGTCTCAGATAGACAGAGGCAGACAGTAATATCCAAACTAACATATGTCCTGGCCACATAACTTCAAAAAACTTCCTAACATACCCCTTCCTAATAAATTCCCATGATACATAGGGACACAGTTGGGTTGGATTGCATGGCTAGGCTTATAAAGGCCCTGATGTTCATTAGCTTAGTATGTAATTATGAACCTATGAACCTATAAACCCAAGATCAACTAGAGCAGGGGTGGGCAAACTTTTTGATTCGTGGGCCACATTGAGCTCTAACATTTGACAAAGGGGCCAGAACAGGAGCAGATAGATGGCATGCTTTGAAAACATCACCTCGTTGGGGGAAAAATACACATCTTGGGATATGGAGAAAACATGTGCTTTAATTTCCAATGAAAATGAAGAAAAGCATTACAATAAAATCTCTGACTTCGAAATGAGTCTTTAAACACTGAAAATCAAATAAATGATCATTTTATTTTAAAGCACTGAAAGTTCTGTTATCCTTCAGGATATCACCATCACTCTCCTCCTGACTGTCTTTTTTTTCAAAAACGGTAGGAGATGCAGATGTACTTGTCCTGTTCCTTTTATTCAATTTGTTTCCCCGGTGCCAAAAGTCAACAACGACCAGTGCAAGGACGAAACAGTTGCAGCAAGTCAGTCTGTGAAGCGTTATATTTGATCTGCGCACACTGTTTATTTTAACAACGTGCGTATCACGGCGACACACACATTTTAATGGGAGCAGTGTTGTTGGTCTCCTTTTTTAGCCAGCGCATCAAAGTCTGGAGTTAGTTTTGTTGTGGCGATTCTCAGGATGGATCTGAGGTGTAGGTCTGTTAACTTGGATCTGTGGCTGGCTTTGTTGATGTTCATGACGCTGAAGGTCTGTTCACACACGAAGGTAGAGCCGAACAAAGCCAACATCATCTGAGCTTTTCACCTTAGATTTGGAAACGCGGCATCATTGAGTGAAGCATAGAAGTCATTTAGTTTCAGAGATCTGAACTTCTCTTTTAAGGCAGGGTCGGACTGAAGGTCGATCAGTTCGAGCTGAAGCTCCTCTGGAGCTGTTTCGGGGTCTTGTGACAGAGGAAAGGCCACCAATTGAAGTGACTTGTCAATTTTGTCGAAATCCAAAAACCGACGGCAGAATTCTCTGTGCAGTGCATCCAGTGACTCACTGTATTTCTTTACTTTTGCTCCGGCCTCTTTCAGCGTGGCTAGTCTAGGAAAATGAGTGAATGACTTGTTCAAAATCTGCCTGGAGAATAAAGCCAGCTTGGATTTGAAGGCTTTCACGTTTGTGTACATGTCATGCACAAACTGCTCCTTCCCCTGCAGGTTCACGTTGAGCTCATTCAAGTGTGAAAATACGTCCGTAGCAAACGCAAAGTCACACATCCAGCTCTTGTTGCTCAGCTCAGGAAATTCATCAGTCTTTCCCTGCCGCTCCAAAAACACACCAATCTCCTCTTTGAGCTCTCCCACTCATTGAAACACTTTGCCCAAACTCAACCAGCGGACACGGGAGTGATAAAGCAGGTCCTGGTGATCCACATCAGTTTCCTCCAGGAACGCAATGAACTGACGGTGCTGAAGTCCCGTGTGCGTATGAAGTTGACGAGTTTCACCACAGGATTCACAACATGATTCAGCTGTAACACCGATTTACATAGAGATTCCTGGTGGATGATGCAGTGGAGGAAAATGACATCCTGGTCAGGGTTTTCATCTTTCACTTTATTCTGGATTCTCCTCAGCAGGCCAACGTTTTTTCCCGTTAAATTCGGAGATCCATCTGTGGTGACGTTAACAAGCTTACTCCAGGGAAGCTTCATGTTTTCGATGGCAGCAGACACCCGTTCAAACAAGTCCTCTCCCCGTGTTTGTCCTTTCAGACTCCCCATTGTCAAAAACTCCTCCGTTATTTCAAAAGTTTTGTTGATTCCTCGGATAAAAATGAGGAGCTGAGCAGTGTCTTTGACATCGTTGCTTTCATCCAGTGCTAAAGAATAAAAAGTGAATGACTTCGCCTTTTTGTTTAATCTGCTGGTGATATCTTCATCTATTAGTTCCACACGGCGAGTCACTGTCCGCCGTGATAAACTGATTTTCTCAAATTTGTCTTTGGTCTCCGGGCACAAAATACCTGCTGTCTCTACCATACATTCTTTTAAAAACTCGCCCTCAGACAGTGGTTTGCTGGCCTTTGCTATTTTGAATGAAAGCATAAAACTGGCCTTGGTACTTGACTCTTGAATGGCAGTTTGACGGTGAAAAAAACTTTGCTGAGCCTTCAAATTAGCTGCCACCTTCTCAGCAGCAGCTTCCTGTTCTTTTGTTGAGAGCTTGCTAGCATAATTAGCGTGCTTTGTGGCAAAGTGATGGTTAATATTATACTCTTTAAAAACCGCCACAGTTTCTTGGCATATCAGGCAAACAGCAGATGATCGGTGTTCAGTGAAAAAATATTTAGTTGTCCACTCCTTATTGAATACTCGACATTCTCTGTCCACTTTCCTTTTCTTGGGTCCACTCATCTTCATAGAGGGGCGGTGGGTCAAAGGGTAAAGTGCAAACGTGGAGTAATAGGCCTACGCTTCACCTCAACAAAGCCAATATATCTAGAGTCCGCCATCTAGTGAGGAAACATCAGAATTGCAGGGGAAATAAAACATTAACAAGGTTAATTTATTAAATTTTTTCAAGTTTGGCGGGCCGAATCAAAACGTTTAACGGGCCGCATGTGGCCCCCGGGCCGTAGTTTGCCCATGCCTGAACTAGAGCATTAACAAAGAGGTTGAGGCAGACAAAAGTGGAAATGGGTGTTTTCCAACTTAGAAAGGCAGGATCAGTACGAACACTCCAGTTATTAGGGAAAATACTAGAGGAGTTAAAATATATATATGATAACGGGATGAAGAAGTTGGAGAGACAGAGATATCTGATGATGCATAGGGCTTGGGAAAACTGCAAGAAATACATGAGGAAATAATGGCAGAGCTGATCAAACATACAACCAGGGAAGACATTAAATAGGTGGTCCAGAACATATAAAGTAAAGACATCTGGGACAGATGGTCTGTCAACAGAACTGTGGGACAGAATGGGAGAGAATCTAATAGAGGGTTAAACTGGAATGTTTAATAAGATCTTTAAAAGGCTTTACCCTCCACCTTCCTGTAGAGTAGCAGTGACAACAGTGATCTACAAAGAAGAGAAAGGTTCAATGTTTTCCTCATCCTCAAACTGACCAGTCTTGGTTCCAAAACATGTTTTATATCTATACTAGCAACTAAACTAGCAATGGTAATGCCACATATAGTACATGAAGTCTAAACTGGTTTTATTCAGGATAAGGACATCAGACAAGTTGAATAAAATGCTGTTAATACTGGAATATACACTGAAAAAGGAGAATGTTGACTACATTACCCTTGCATGCAGAGAAAGCTTTTGACAGAGTAAGGTGGAAGCATTTGTTTATGATCTTGGGCAAGTATGGGTTCCCAGGAGGATGGCTCGAGATGCTGGGAAAAATATATAAGGGGGCAAAAACAAAGATAAAGGTAAGAACAATACTTTCAAAAGAATTTCAGCTGTTTTAGAAGATCTAGGAATCTAAATCTCTTCAGCAACATCAACAGAATGGTTTGGAGTGACAGGTATATCTCCCAGGAGATACTGCTTCTCTGAAACAGAGTCTCCATCCACATAAAGCAAAGTTCATCCATGTCCATATTCAAGCTCAACTTAGATCTAGGGATGGGAAGGATTAAAATGTCCCCAGGATCCAGGATTGCCCCATTACTAATAATGGACATACTGTAGGCAGCTCCTAAATATTTTATCCCATGCATGGGTCCCCTTAAATTATCTATGATATGATCCCAGTTATTCTCATTAGGGGTAATATATATTTATCAACCATGGGATGGGTAAGGCCAGTGAATAACCAAATGGGCAAGTTATTCTGAGCACAAAAAGGGAAATTGGCATGGTTTAAAATGGTCCACAAGGGCAGCTATTCTAGTACTTCCCTATGAGCCTATCAATATGGCAGAGATGTCCCCTTTTCTCATTGGTCTTTAGTATATGCATAGAGCTGCAAGTAAATCAGACTAATAGAACAGAAATATAAGGATACAAATGGGATGATAGGCAGAGAAAAAAATCTCACTGTTTGCTGATAATATAGCAGACCAAAGAAAGACCTCCCACAGATAAGGGAAATAATAAATATATGTAGTAAAATGGTAGGCCACAAGGTCCCAGAAAAATATCTCTTATTTGTTTTATCATCCTTTTTAGGGCTCCTGAACTTTAATTGATTATTTGAGGGGTAGCCATCTGGCAAACATATTTAAGTTATGGGACCAAAGATATCAAGCAGTTTGGAAAAGCATGCTGTGGAAAATCTCAGAATCCTTGAACAAAGATATAGACTTCTGGGAATACCTGTTAGTATATTCAAATACTCGAGGGAAAGTTGATGTGTGAAAAGGATGCTTAAAGGCATGATGTAGGAAGCAGAACTGAATAGATGAGGGAAAGAGAGGTTATTTCATCTGCCTGAGGGCTTTTTATGGACTTAGTTGTTTGGTGTTAATCTGCACTTGAGAGTTACTTTTGCTGTGATTTTACACTAAATTCCAGGCTCATCCCTTTTGTGGCAGAAGGTGTTTACTTGGTCTTTCAGAGTTGGGAAGACTTCCAGAGAGCTCAAAGTATAGGGTATGTGAGTTAGTTTTCATTTTTTTTTCTGACTAGTATAAATTAGGTACTTTTTCACAGAGACGTTCACTGTGCACTGGCAGTTAGTAGTATGCTGTATAGTAGCAAAACTGTAATGCTAGTATTTAGGACTTTAACCTGTATCACAGAAAATCTTTGTATGGAGCTAAGCTTAAGGCAGCTAGTTAGCACATCAAAAAGTACTAATATCAGATCACAGCACTATCTAACATCTAGCCTTAACCCTAGACAGAACTCAGGTGACTCCTGTAAAACCAAGTCCTAAATCATAATAGCCCAACCCTAATACAGGTCCTAATAACACAGATTGCAAATTTCCTAATGTCTCTGTGGCCAGCTTGGTAGATATTGGCATCTCAAGACAATGTAGCAACTGTTTCATGTACACAGGCAACTTTTAATCCTTAAAGAAAATAACACAGTATGCGACAGATGTACATACACAACTTCCTTGGAGGCAAAAATCTTACTTACAAGATAAGTTGCCAAGAACAACACACTACATCCTTCACACATACTGATCACAACACACACATCAATCTTCTTATGCTGAGGCACTAAAAAGATACCTTTCCATACCTCAGACCCCTAAGCCATCAAACAACAACACCTTTCCTCAGCAACCAGTAAAGCAATCACTAAAGTACACACCACAAGCAACACCTAATACCACACATAAGCCTATGATCCCCCAAGAACAAAGCCCATAAGACAAGTGAACACTTGACCTAGTACTTTTGTCATATAGGATTCTATTGTATGACACACAGAAGCACCTCTCTGTAGGCTGGAGAAACAGAATATAATGGTTAGTTGCCTATATGGAGCAAGGATCCAATATATCACACATGAAAAACATAAAAAAATGGACAAGCACAGGAATCTGTCTAGGCCCAACCTCACCAACACGAGTGTTGAGGAAAATAATAAAAAACAAAAAAACTAGTAGACTTAAAACTTTGTTGATGAGCTCACTCATAATAATTTCCAAAAATCATGAAACACAGGTAGTGTTCCAAAGCAACAAGCTGTTATTCTTTACAGACAAGCGTATGTATGTTATGCTTTTCTTAATACCTGATGTTGGAATGTGGGCTGTAGATAGATAGGTAGTGTTTTCCTTAACTAGGAGAAAGTTTGATCTAATAAGTAGTGGTGTGTTGGGGTGGGTACTTGCTGTTCTTAAATGCACTTTTGCAACCCGGTTTATATTGTTTGCCTGGAATAGACTGGTTCAAAATTAAACAATACATATATTCTCCACACCTAATTCTAAGTGTATAAAAGCTGATATGTTTAACATTGTAAAGTATTTCTGATTTTCTTGTTACTGAGGATCGCATATTTGTAACAAATAATGGCTTGTTGCTTTGGAATACTACCTGGGTTTCATGATTTTTAGAAATTATTGTGACTGAGCTCATCAACAAAGTTTTAAGTCTACAAATTTTTCTGTTTTTTACAATATCATGCAAGCACTCAAGTCACTGCACCACAGATACCAATATGATTCTATCATAGTCCATGTGGCTGTAAATAACCAAACATATACCTCAATACACTATATAAGAGAGATTTTATAGATTTCTCTGAATATGTGTCACAGACAGGTACTTGTCTTGCAGTGAGCAGTATTCTACCTTCACCAAAGATGATGCCACAGTATGAGCAGAAAATTATTGATTTTAATAACTGACTTCTGGTGGCACTCTAGGAAAATGTAATATCTGTCAGCATGGGACGACATGGTTAACAGACCAAGTTGCTGCTTTGCCAAGGATGGTCTGTACCTGCCCCCCCCCCCCCGTGCTTTTGGATATTGACTAAAACTTTAATCACCCTCTCAGATCCCTTTTTAAGCAATCTCAAAATAACAAAACTACCACCTTAAGGTGTTACTGCTCAATTGTCAGAGCTCACTCAAGAAACTCTACACCCTACAAGCTCTCCTCACACTAGAGAATATAGATATTTGCACTGTCACCAAGACATGGTTTAAAACTACAAGAAGTACTCCTGCAGTGGAAAGCTATAGGCTACAGTGCTTTCCACATATTTAGACCAACAGTTCAGACAGGGCTAAAGCCATAGGTGTCTTGATCTATAAGTACATGTCCAGGTTGGTTAAACAGCATGATGTCCTGGAGTTCATCCACATCCAAGTTTCCATAGGCAAGGTTGCTTACTAAGTCCTGGTCAGCTGCAGGTCACACTCTCTGATGCATGAAGCTCACAACTCTTACTTAGACATACTAGAGGCACTCAACATCCAACCAAATACTCCATTCATTGGAAAATTTAACTCCCTGTCTATAGACTGGGAAAGATACACAGCCTCTAACACACAGGTACAACATTTCCTAGACTTTATCAACACAAACACCCTGGACCAGATAGTGCACACTCCAACCAGAGCATCAAACATATTGTATCTAGTACTTACCAACATGGGAAGGCATTGCACCTCCCCATGTCATATCCTCACTGGCTAGGTCAGATCACAAAGCTGTCTCATTCAAAATAAAAATCAACACAGAAAACTCAATTAAGCCAGTAAAAGGGACTATTCAAAAGTAAACTACATCCTATTAAGTATTAGTTTGTCAAAATTCATGTATACCCCATATCCCAAGAACACAGCTACCTATGCAGAATTATTTACAGAAAACATGTACAAACATGTTAATAGTTGCAATGAGGCTGCTGTACCTACCAAAAGTAATCCCAGATTTTAACACCAAATACAAACCAGACTGGTGGAATCCTTGCATTAACAGGGTATATAACAAAAAAAAGTCACGTGCAAAATCAGAACGAACAACTTTCATAGAGACAAGAGCTCTATGATTCAACTAAACAAGAAACTAAGAGGTCTAATAAAGTCCAGTGATAATGAATGCTCAGAACAATTACAAGGACCTCTTCAGCTACGCCAGGAACCTTAAAAGCAACACTCAGCAGTAATGAGAACTGGTGGTAAATGGTACAATCTTCACTGACCAGGGTGGCATAGTGAATCTGCTGGCTGATACATTTAGCTCTAACTTCATCCCCTACTTCCTCCCCTCCAACACTACCCCATGTGAAATCCCTTCTAGCATATCACCCCAACTATCAGCAGGGCACATGTCCTGGTGGCACTCACTAAGCCCAAAAACACTGCTTCAATGGGCTTTGGCAATAAACCTGGTTGCCTCTTAAATAGCTTAAAACATGACCTAGCAGGACAATATGAGGCACTTTTCAACTACAGTCTCAAAACAAGATGCATGCCAGGTGAATGGAGAACTGCAACAGTCATTCCTCTCCATAAGGGTGGGCCATCAACCAACCCTGGGAACTAAAGACCCATCGGTCTGACAAGTCTGAAATGCAAAGTCATGAAATGAATTATCATGGAAATGATCAACAAAGGACATTAGCAACCTACAGACATTGACTCATCTCAGTTTGGCTTTGTTAAGGGAAGGTTTTGCCTACTCAACCTGGTAGATGTCTTTGAGAGGGTCACCAAGGCCATGGATGAGGGAAAAATGGTGACCTGGCCAAGGCATTCAATACAATATCTCACTTGGGTATTATTGACAGACCCTCAAAATTAGGCATAAATTCCTACAAAACTTGCCTGGGTTGCTGGCTGGCTCATGGATAGGACTCAGGAAGTCAGGATCAGTGAGACACCGTCCACAAAAAGACTGGTCCCCAGCAGAGTACCTAAGGGCTCTGTGTTGGGCCCACTCCTGTTTGCTATGTGCTTCTCAGAAATAAAGACTAATGTCAAAGGCCTCTTACTCACCAAGTTCACAGAGGACTGCAAACTAGGAGCTATCATAGATTTCCCTCCATGATAACAACATTCTACAAAAGGGTCTAGCACAAACAAATGACTAATCCCCAAGCCACGGATTAAAAATGAATGTGTATAAATGCATTATAGTGCCCTTTGGGAAATTGTTCAGCCAAGCTAATTACTCCATCAATGAAACACTCCCGAGAGTTGACCCAATAGCCAGGGATTTGGGAACACATGTGGACAGCAATATGGTCTTCAACATGTAACTAAGATGGTAAGAAAACCATTCTAAGTTGCCCAACTCATAAACAAGACTATAGCATCCAGGTCCAAGGAAGTTATAACACCACTGTTCTCAGCCACTGTCAGATCTATCATTGATTACAATGCCCCCATTGGCATGTAACTTACCAGGCATTTACAATAACTGGAATGCCCAAAAAAAGGTTCTGTATCAGGAAAAGCCAGAGTATGAATACCCTACCCAACACAGATTGCCTTAAGGCCCTCTTTCTGTATTCAGTCTCCTGCAGGTTACTGAGAGGTGATCTATGCCTAGCATATAAGACCTCCTCAAATGCAGCTCTGATTGATCTCTTGCACATCCCAGAAACAAACAGCATCGGATTCAAGGACCTGAACTTTGTCTGCAACATAAGCAGAACATGCTGGAGAGGCTGATGTGCATCTCAAAGGATCCCCACACTTTTTGATAAGCTCCCCATCTATGTGAAGCAGAGTTCATCCTTGACCCTGTTCAAAAGAAACCTTAATCATTGGATGGGAAATACATTTGTCCTTGGTCTGGCCTCCATGTCTCTCATGGACAGCAGTCAACAGTATGCAAATTAACCCTAAACTAACATACCCCCCTGTGGGGAGTGGGAGGTGCAACCCCCATATCAGTATTGTTCCATGCTCACCAAATCCTTCTGTTGTGTGGGTTGTGCCCCCCACACCTCCTGCTAATTATATATACCAACTCTGAGGTCACACTGAAACACTGAATTGGGAAAGAGCAGGTTCTGTTAAAGCTAAGTTACCAATAAGCTAGTAGTAGATCACGGTCCCTTTATGTTGGTCAGCTATGGCCATTCGGTGACTTTATTTTTGATGACATCCCTATTTGTTAAAATTGCTGTTCATTGACTAAAATTTGATGTACAACCGTTTGATTTAATATTTTTTCGACTGCCAAACAGGGACACACACTTGCCAAATAAAAGCTCACTCTTGTAAAATTTGAGTTGTTTCTGTTGTTTCATATAATATTACAGTGCCACAGATACAAAATAGTTGTTTCATAAAACTCTTAGAGAAAACTCAGGAAATAATTTTCCCTAACACCTCGGGACATTTGCCATTTTTTTAATGTTTTTTTTTCCCCACTGGATACAACTATCTAAGCCAGAAATGACCTGCATAAAGACAGGCAGGTGGTAAGCCCACTCTTTCAGCCCTTGAAAATGCAGTGAAGTAGCCCAATACCTGCTTGCTACATCACTTTCAGAGTCAGTTTTATAAAACTACAGGCATTGGTAGTGTGAACAGTGCTAAAGAGACAGCACTTTCAGACATTAGACACGTCTTGATGGTGCATTGATGCAGCAAACATAATAGCATCCCTTGTTACCTTTTACTAAATTATGCAGATTGTTAATGAACTAAGATTTTTTTAAAACAAGAAACATATTTATTATATTATCACATATGACACATGCAATCTTACATTTATATAAATGAAAACAAACCATACTGACATAATTTCAGTTACAAACATTATACATTACAAACCATCTTGACACACTTGTAGTTGCAAATATTATACATCACTTACAAACTATCCAGTCATTGTCAGTCAAACATTACATAGCTCACTGAGATCCTGCCTTCTTTTAAACTACATTCCTCCTCTGCATTTATTGTTCCCATAATTTCCATTTTTTCCTATGCAGTTTTGCTCCTACCCTTTTCTAAAGATCCCAGACAAACGAAGAAATATATGTAAAAATGAAGTGCTTACCTTCTCACTTTCTGTATCTAGTGCAGAAGTAGCCTCATCGAGTAGCAAGACTTTTGGGTCTCTAACAATGGCTCGTGCAATGGCGATTCGCTGCTTCTGCCCACGTGATAGTTGTGACCCTTGGGCACCTACATTAGTGTCATATTTCTTGGGGGGGTAACGGAGAAAAAAGCGTAAGATTTAAATTTTACCCGGATGTATGTACTCTTCATGGCAGAAATGTAATATGATAATGCACTTATTTTACCACCATATATGACTCAGATAAAACAAACTCAAAAAGAAAATAATTAATTCAACCCTCAAAGAAATACTATGTGTTGCAGAGAAAGCTTTGTTTTTTTCAATGGACTATTATATACATATGTTAGATAGTTTTGCATTAGCCATATCTTTCTGTGATTAATATAGCTGATATTACAGTATATATGCTTTCTACTTAATGTGTACCATTTCAATTCTGAAAATTTTTGTGCAACAAAAAGAACAGATGAATGCATTGAAAACAATCCCTTTCAGATTTTAGTGTTAGTCATTTGAAAACTGAAAACTGCTTACATCAGGCAAGTCCATAACGAACTTATGAAGCTGAGCTTTCATCGAGGCAGCAATAACTTCGTCCATAGTGACTTTTCTTGTGTTATCACCATACATTATATTGTCAGCAATGCTGCAGTCAAATAGGACAGGTTCTTGAGACACTATTCCAATTTGGGACCGAAGAAACTGTACATTAACATACCTTGTGTCATGACCATCAATCAGCTATGAAAAAAAATATGAATATCAGAACATAATCCTTTATGGTTTATATAATTATAATCCCTGTATTAGCTTAAAAAAGTTGTTACATAGCCATGGAGGGAAAACTGCAGTTATAAATGCTATTTTGTGACCTTACCACTCGCCCTCCATCAGGGTCATAGAAACGTTCCAATAGTTGCACACTGGTACTTTTTCCACAACCACTGCTTCCAACAAAGGCAAGAGTCTGCCCCGGCTTCACAGACACTGAAAGGCCATTCAAGACTTGAATGTCAGGTCGAGTTGGATATGTAAATTTGCAGTCCAAAAATTCGATTTTTCCCTTGAAATTTTTCTGTTTAGCAAAAATACAGAAAAATATGAATAGTGCATTAGTATCCTTGTTTGATTTACTGGCTGAATTTTGGTTATGAAACATTTGTATAAAATTTATGTTAAGTAATTTATATGGAATCTTCTTTGATTGTTATACTTTTTATCCTTTTTGACACATGGTGGTATCTCCAGGCTCTGAGTTTCCATTTTTCAATCAAAATCTGTATAATAAGGACATAACTGTCAGAAGATCCAATATTAATAGCTTCATAGAGCTCTAAATGACTGGTGAAAAGATGTCTTAAGAACTAGGATCTCAGTTTTATCAATTCCTAACAGCAGGGCTAGATGTAATTAATCCAAATACATAAGTTAACATTTGTTCAAGCCATTCAACACTGGACATACCAAATGTGAGGGTCATTTAGTCTCCTACATAATTAGTCGTGCTTCATGGACTTGGTTTTTCTCACCAGTAAAAGAAGAAGGAAAGGCTGTGAAATGTCTCATAGGTACATAGCTTTATAGGTAAGAACTATTCTAGCTGTACTTGCAGGCTATTTTAAGCCTAGCCAGTTTACAATTTTGTGCTTGACATAACTAATTCCATTTGGTTATAGACTGTCTTTACTCATCCCATGGTTGATAATTATGTATTACCCCTAATAAGAGCAACTGGTATCATACCAAAGATAGGGTATATATTAATTTATTGAAAACTAATTCCAGTGAACGGCCATTCATTGAATGTTCACTTGAGTGAAAATGTTTCTAAGGGAAGGGAATTACTTGTCTTCTACACCAACCATAACATAAACTACATTATATCAAACTTACCAATGTGGGGGGTCTGTGCCACAATACCTATATATACCGACTCCCAGATCACATTACAGTGGGCAAAAGGGCAAAATTCCTAATGCTGGCCAACTAACTCCCTTCCCTTAGAAGAACGTTCACTGAAGTGAAGGTTCGATGAACGGGGGTTTGCTTTTTTATGTTCGATGAATGGCCATTTGCTGGAATTAGTTTTTGACAAATTAATATAGACCCCAAAGATAATTTGAGGGAAACCATATATGGGATAAAGCATTTAGGAGTTGCCTCTGTCCATTAGTAGTACAGGAAGCAGTCCTAGGGTAAATGTTCTGTTTCTCATCCATAGAAAAATTTGTGCTTGAAAATGGACAAGGAAAAATTTTGTTTCATGTGGATGGGGAGTCTGTTCCAGAGCAGTGGTATCCTTTGCAAAATATGGCTGCACCTCCAAACCATTCTGGTGATGTTGCAGAAGAGGTTTAGATCTCTATAACAAGTATTTCTGATACTATTTGACTTCCTGATGTGCAGTAAATCCATCAATAATGGGTTAGAGGATGCTTTTTATACCAGACACCAGTCACCCTTAGCAGTTTGTACAATACTGAGTGTAGTGACAGGGCTTTGAGTTGGTCGATGTAGAACATGTTATTTAGGTCCTGTATCCTTTTAAAAAGGTATCTCTGTGGGCTTTCCAGTTGTTGAATCCATTATACTCAATGATTGGCCTAATGAGGGCTGAGTAAAGGGGGCAATAACATGCTAGATCTTGACACAATCCCTTTGTTTATTAAGCTGTGTAGTTAAGAAGAGTTTTCTTACAACAATAGACCCATGTTGAACAAAAGTTAGGTCACTATCCACATACGTTTCCAAATCTCGAACTACTGAGTCAACTCTTAGGGGTGTATTGTTAATGTGGTAGTTCTTTGGGGAAGATGATATCCCAAAGGATACTATAATGTATTTTTTTGGCATTGAGTTTCAGTCCATGATTTTTGACACCAGTTATTTATTTGAGACAAACCTTCCAGCAAGCTGGCTAAGTCATTTGGGGATTAAATGACTGCTCCTAGCTTGCAGTTAGCTGCAAACTCAGTCAGCCAGAACCATTTGATATTGACTTTTCCTTCAGAAAAGTAGATGCCAAACAGAAGACTTAGCATAGAACCCTGTGGGATTCCACTGGTAAATTATCTCTTTGTGGAGGTAATTTCCCCTGTTTTAATTATCTGCATTCAGTCTGTGAAACCTGTTTCAAATTTACACATCTAACCAGACTTCTGGCTTACAAACCTTGCAAAAGCTGACTCACTGGCAGTACAGAGAAGCAAGCCAGTGTTATGTTAGGCAGCCAATATTTCTTTTAAGCAATATTATTTATTTATTGGAAAAAATGTCACTTTAATGGAGGGAGGGGATTATACAGCAGCATATGGGAAGAATTCATGAAGCAAGTGTATTCTTCCAGACAGGTGTAATTTTTATCATTGCCCACAAGATTTCTTACACATTCTGAAAACACTTGAAGCATTCAATAACTTAACTGATTTGTTGGCACATACAATTATGTGCACTTCAACCTCTATATAAACTTTCACAGCCATACTGATTAAGAAACTTGCAGCAGGAAATATAGTACATTTTAAACCGCCAGTATTTCCACTGTACCATCATGCATTTGTTAGTTAAAGGTTGTGAAGGCATGCTATAGTTTTTTAAAAGTATTGACCCTTAGGAGTGTAAGTCCATTCTGGGTTTTGCATTTAAATTTGTGTTAGCTTTGCTTAATTGTAGAGCAATAGTTCTCTTTTAAGAAATCACAAAGAACTATGTGCTCACATTTTCAAAGTCACTGATAAAAGTGTAGTCCATGTTTAAAATTATTTGAATATGTATAGTAAAGGAGCAGTCTAACTGGCCAACTGAACCATTAGTGTTACATTTTTTGAGGGGAAATGCCCCTCTCTTCAGTAAAGTGACCAAAGAGCAACCCAGCTAAAGAGATACTTATTACACAGTGTAACAACAAAACATGGGCAATTATCCCAAAGTTGTACATGGTTCCAAATGTTTGAACCAAGTAAAGAAAAAAATTGAGAGATTTGTTTAAACCAAGGCATATTTTTGTAACAGTATTTAATTAAATATATTCTGTCAAGGTGTGCTGTTTTAAATCTGGATTAAGAGTAGCATTTGTAGCAACAAAATATTACTGATGTCATCTTTTAAGTTCTAGGAATTGATGTCATTAAACTGGAATTAACGTCACTAAACTGGAATATTAATTTCTGTTAATGTGAAAATATTTCCAAATGTAGAATGTGATAAATGTTATTGTTTAAAAAACAATAGCTTAAGCACCTGATAATAAATAACCAGTGACTATGAAGCTAAAGAAGGCAAACATTTATCTTTCACTTTTTGTTATTCTTATATTGTTTTGGGAAAGATTAACTGCAGACATACCTCTCAACCTGGAAACATCAAAAATCTGGACAAGGCCCATGAAAAATAGGTACAAATCTGTACGCTGATTAACATATAATTTGCATACATAATTATGTAACCCCACCCACTCCAGTGGAATTGTGGGATACCAACGTTCAAATGCAAACTGAAGAACAGGTAACCAAAAATGGTACCAGAGTCCCCCTGCAGCCATTGCAATGTACCATTACCTGGTTAATTTGCCCTATTTACCATAAACACTATAATGTGCTTACTGCTTTACTTCTACAATATTTGGATTAATTTAAAAAGTTTATTTTACATTTTATAGCATAAACACTACTAGACCTCTGCTAAACAAAGCAATACAGTCTCACAATGAAAATAGACTTAGCATTATAACTTCTCTGCCCTTGAAACTCACATTCATTGAAACAGCATTGAGACCCACAAAGAAAATGCATCTGGCCAGTGGTAAGATTAGTTTTGGGCTGTTTTCAAATCATAGGCCCCCTTGCACACAAAACATTACATGTGTTCTTTGATACATCTTCCGGACAATATTAAATTATATTGCTTGTATAATACAGCATACTTGCTACAGCACGTTTTAAATGTATTGTTTTGAACACCTTTACAGTAAGCAATGAGGCAAAATGCATGAACCAATATTTGACTAAACTGCCCAGTTCAGAACATTTCCATCATAAAAGTATGAATAATGTCTACAATCCACCAGTATCAGTAAATATGCACAATCTCTGCAGAAGTAAAAGTCACATAATATTTCCACATTAAGGAGATATGTAACTAATGAAGAGGTTGCTGCTAGCAAACAACTTAATATTTCATTGTTTCATCTACAAATAACATGCCTGTTGCCCTTGAGATATAAATTGCCTACGTTGCATAAAAAAAAAAAAAAAAAGCTAGCAATATTACCACAGGGAATTGATGGTAAACTGATAACAGGCTCATAATTACTAGCCGTCTCTGCCAAAGAGAACATTCTCAGGACTGCAAAGTACAAGAGAGTACAGTATCAGCAATCTACATGCAGTGGGAGTAGAACCCACAGCCTTCTATATCAAAAGTAAGTATTCGACCCATCATACTACTGAGTCTACTGACAACACAAACACACTTACTATAAACAGCACTATACTCCTCTCCCCCTGAAGACCTATGCAGCATAAGAAATCTGGAAATAACCAAAAATTTATTGGGAAGGGGACAAAAGACCAAAACAAGGGACACATTTTAAACATTGCTTGTATGATAGTATAAAATGTTTTGTGTTACCAAGCATGCATTTCCTGAAAGACAGGAAGACTGAAACTTAAATGGCAATGATTATTTAGTGAATTTAGTTCTCATTGGATTTGCCAGAAAACAAAATTTTTAAGAGAAACAGACCAAAAGTATTTATGAGCCAACATTCCAGTCTCTCTCAGACACACTTTCTGCTGCAGCTGTTAAGTAAACCAAAAGAAGTTTGTTAAATAAGTAAAGCACACATTGCTCTACCTGCAAGTCAATATGAACATTAAAGCATAGTTTCTCCTGCAGCAGTAAAATCAAAATAAAAGCAGTCTCTGTTAAAGCACACACTTTCTCTTGCCTGTTAGCCAATATGTACATGAAAGCACATTTTCTCCTGCACCCGTTAAAATACTAGTAAAACAAAATCAATTTCTCTGTTAAATAAGCACACACTTTCTCTTCCTGTAAGCCAAGCCAAAATGTACATGAAACTGAAACCACGTTTTCTCCAGCAGCTGTTAAAATACAAGTAAAATGAAAGCAGTTTATCTAAGTAGAGAGCACAGCACACACTCTTGCCTGTAAGCCAAGTTAGCCAACGTGAACATGAAAGCACATTTTCTCCTGCAGCCATTAAAATACAATAAAATGAAAGCAATTTATGTTAAATAAGCAAGGCAAGCACACACTTTCACTTCCTGTAAGCCAAGCCAATATGTACATGAAACTGAAAGCACGTTCATCTGCAGCCATTAAAACACAAAACAAAAGCAGTTGCTCTGTTAAATAAGCAGAGAACACAACACACTTTCTCTTGCCTGTAAGCCAACATGAAAGCATATTTTCTCCTGTACAGTCAGTCAGGAATGACAGCTTCCAGAAGCTCTGAGGATCTAGATACTCTGGGAATACAATTTCTGACTTATTTTGCAATACCCAGGACATTTATGTATGTACCCACCACTATTATTTTTATACACACACTTACCCTGAGTAGTTATTCCTCCCTCCCTGGCTGCCATTAATCCTTCCTGAACAGCGATTCCCGCTGTTAACTTAATTCTGCTTCGCGGCCCGGCTGCCATTAATCCTGAACAGCTTGCAGTTCCCCCTGGCTCGGCGAACAGCTTGCAATTCCCAGCTAACATTAATCCCGTCTCTGCGATTCCCGCTGTTAACTTAATTCTGCTTCGCGGCCCGCCAGCTTGCAATTCCTGCCGTTAACGTAATTCCGCCAGCCAGAAATGATGATGCAAGCTCCTTGAGCTCAATTCCGACTGGTTGGTAGCCTGACAGCGCTGACGTCATTGCGCACGTGATGATGTCAGCTCCGACAGCGCGAAAGTTTTAAAAAAGCAAAAGAAAAATCGGGAATGAAGGGGTGCCACTTGGGAATCGTGGCACCCCTTCATTTGGACCCCAAAACTCGGTAAAAACCGAGTAATTCGGAATGGTTGGGAGGTCTGACTGAAAGCAGTTTCTCTAAGTAGAGAGCACAGCACACACTCTTGCCTGTAAGCCAAGTTAGCCAACGTGAACATGAAAGCACATTTTCTCCTGCAGCCATTAAAATACAATAAAACAAAAGCAATTTCTGTTAAGTAAGCAAGGCAAGCACACACTTTCACTTCCTGTAAGCCAAGCCAATATGTACATGAAACTGAAAGCACGTTCTTCTGCAGCCATTAAAACACAAAACAGAAGCAGTTGCTCTGTTAAATAAGCAGAGAACACAGCACACTTTCTCTTGCCTGTAAGCCAACATGAAAGCATATTTTCTCCTGTACAGTCAGTCAGGAATGATAGCTTCCAGAAGCTCTGAGTATCTAGATAATCTGGGGATACAATTTCTGACTTATTTTGCAATACCCAGGACATTTATGTATGTACCCACCACTATTATTTTTACACACACACTTACCCTGAGTAGTTATTCCTCCCTCCCTGGCTGCCATTAATCCTTCCTGAACAGCGATTCCTGCTGTTAACTTAATTCTGCTTCGCGGCCTGGCTGCCATTAATCCTGAACAGCTTGCAATTCCCCCTGGCTCGGCAAACAGCTTGCAATTCCTGGCTACCATTAATCCTGTCTCGGCGATTCCCACTGTTAACTTAATTCTGCTTCATGGCCCTCCAGCTTGCAATTCCTGCCATTAATGTAATTCAGCCAGCTGGAAATGATGATGCGAGCTCCTTGAGCTCAATTCCGACTGGCTGGTAGCCTGACGGCACTGACATCATTGTGCACGTGATGACGTCAGCTCCAACAGCGCGAAAGTTTTAAAAAAGCAAAAGAAAAATTGGAAATGAAGGGGTGCCACTCGGGAATCGTGGCACCCCTTCATTTGGACCCCAAAACTCGGTAAAAACCGAGTAATTTGGAATGGTTGGGAGGTCTGACTGCAGAGAAAATGGTGTAGTGCACATTCATGAAAATCTGCATTGTTGCTCAAGAAGAAGAATGATTCGAATGTTGTTTTTGTATATCAAATGTGTTAATGCACTGCATTATTTTTGCAATAATATGCTACCAATTCCATACATATTGCAACTAAGAACCATCACTGCACACTGCAATTTGCATCTGAGGCATAATAGAATGTGTTTTAGTAGGGAATGTAATTGCACAATGCAGTTTTACTTCAATAAAATGACTTGAATTGGTCACAGTGGACAGACAGGTAGCAATCTGCATGCCAGTTGATTATCAGTGGAAGAATGTTCATAGATAAGAAGTGCTTTGATAAATGATATGCACATACTCAGTGACATTAAAGATAAATGTATTATCTGAGTTGAGAGTCTTATGGTCAAGTTGGACCAGAACTCCTGTCACACTGCATGAAAGTTCCGGAAAGGACGACTAATAAATGAATATGCAGAGTAATAGAAAGTAAGATGGGAGATGAGCTTTATGGATTCAGATCAGGATGCAGCATAACTGACCTGATGTTTGCAGTGAGACAGATACTTAAGAAGAAGCTAGAGACGAGGAAAAGACTCCAACTGGACATTCTTAGACTTGGAGAAAGCATATGACAAGGTCCCAAGAAAGCTGATTTGGGCAGTCCTGCAGTGGTTGAAAGTCTCAGGTATATTGGTAGAGTTAGTGTAGTCTATGTACAAGGATCCAATGACTCAAGTATGAACAGTGTTTGGTCTTACAGAGGGGTTCCCAGTGGGAGTGAGTATATATCAGGTTTCAGCTCTGAGCCCACTGCTATTCGTAACAGTGATGGACTACATTAGTGAACAAGTTGGAGGGGACAGACCAAGAAATTTGCTGTGTGCAGACAACGTGGCATTACAGGCTGACTCTGAGTAAGACCTTCAGCAAAGGATAGAGGAATTGAATGCAAAACTGAAGGCACATGGGATGAAACTAAGTACAGCTAAAGACAGTTGTAATGGCAGCAAATGGTGGAGTTCAGAAGAAGCTGAGAAATGAAATAGAAGGGAAGACAGTGGAACAGGTTCACAGCTTCAAGTATCTGGGAGGGGTAGTTGAGGAGAAGGGAAGTCTGAATGAGGAGGTCAAAGCTAGAATTAAAGGGACTGCAACCAAGAGGCACAGTGTCAGGTGTAGAATATGACAGAAAAATGACAAAGAAGCCGAAAAGTAAGGTGTACAAAACAGTGGTGTGACCAGTACTACTGCATGGCACAGAAACCTGGGCAGGAAAGGCCTCTGCAGTTAAAGAAGTTACAGGTGATGGAGATGAAGTGTCTGAGACAGGTGATAGGGTGCACACTGTAGGACAAATGAAGAATTGAGGACATAAGAGCAGAAGCCAAAGTAGCTCCAATTGCAGAGAAGGTCAAAGAGAACAGATTACAGTGGTCTGAGTACATGTGCAGAAAAAGATAAGAAAATCTAGTGAAGATTTGGGAAAGACAGAAAGAAGGCAAGAAGAAGCAAGGGTGTACAGCAAAGAGGTGGATGGATTGTATGAAAGAAGACCTGTGACAGTCCAGCATGAGTGTTGAAGAAGGCAGAAGAATGGCACTGAACAGAGAGAGAGAGAGAGAGGTGATAACAGTTGACACTATACCCTGATCCCATGTAGATAAATGGGGAAAAGGAGGTTGATGATGATGATGATGATGATGATTCCAGGTCTTCAGCCTGGTCTCTATTAACCTCCCAGCCTTCTTTGATGACTGCTTGCAGCTGGTTGTGCCAACTCAGTGCTTTATGTTGTGGGCTGCTGTTTCACTGCAGATAACACTGCAATCACTGATGCTACTCCACTGCCATTTCCTTACTTGGACAAAGTCTGCCTGAGTTGCATGTTGGCCACTGTTGTATGTAATCATCCGACTGTCTCTCTTGCTGAATCATGTGTTGGCCACCATCAAGCCATATGCCAGACAGAAGTCTAGAATGCCGTCTCCTTCTTTATTCCGGTTGCTCCACCCATGTGGACCCAGGCAGTCCTCATATCCTGTTCTGTCTGTCCTAATATGTGCATTCAGGTCACCCATTATCACCACCAATTCATGTTGTCCTGATTTTTCTTGTAGGTTCAGCAACTACTGTCTGAATACACTCTTTTCATCACTATCACAACCCTGCTCTGGGGCATATGCTGAAAATATGAATAGTGTCCAAATCCATCACTGGAGTCTGATTGCCATGAATCTATCATTAATTCTGAGTAATTCCCTCACTGTCTTCTGAAGCTTCTCCCTCATCTACTCCACTGCTAGCCTGTCCTTCTCCTGAGGTAGCCTCTGTATCCTAAGCTCATTGGCATTTCTGCACTGCCCTTCCATCTTGTCTCCTGGAAACATAATATGTCCTGCCTTCTTCTTACCATCATGGCATCCACTTCAAAGCTCTGTCCTGTCATTGAACCTACATTGGCGCTATCAATTCTTAGTTCATGTTTAGCAGGTTGATTCATTTTACTTCCAGCTTTTACTCAAGAGAGCTATCCAAAGTAATCCAAGGTGGGCAAATGGGCATTATGGTGGACACACACTGACTAATAGGGGCACATACATCCTTCCCACCATTAACATGGGTCCCTGGCGTAGGTTGGAGTAGGACTAAACCTCAACCCACTTATCACAGGCAAATACCCATGCCCATTTGGTGACATTAGTCAACATGACTGAAGAACACCTAGACCTATCTTTTTCACAATCAAGTTGCTACCCTACCGCAGTGTGCAGTCTCTGGTCTGTGTTCTTTTAGCCTGAGGATACTGTGCACTGCAGTTGTTGCTAAAGTGGTTAGTCTATACAACTCTTCCCCTTATATGGCACCATCTTGAGTCTGTGCTGCTGCCCAGAACATTTCTTGGGGGAAGTTTGTGGAAGAAACACCCAGCATGTTTTTGAGAGGCGTGAAGGAGCCTACAGATATACCAGGAGAACATGCAAACTTCACACAGATATTGGTCAAGGTCATGATCAAACCTTGTACCTTTGTGCATGGGAGGTGAAGACTTTAACCATTATGCCAACTGGTCTCTGAAATGAGGGTGGTATAGAAAAAAGTTATAAATATGTTGCAGACAGTATATGAAAAGCCATATGTGGCAGTGATGGAGAATGGATGAGTAAGAGGAAGAGTTTAGGTTTGAAGAGGGGTGAAGTAGAGGTGCCCTTTAAGTATGTGTTTGTGGGGAATAGAGAAATGGGTGAAATTATGTTTGCTGTTATTTTATGCAGATGATTTAGTGATGATAGTAAAAAATAAAGCATGAAGAAAGAGGTAGTGATAAGTGTTGACAGGTTATTATAGACAACAGTATTTAATTGGAATAAAGAAAAATAAATAAAAGTGTGGTGAGGTGGTATAGATGCCTGATATTTATTTTCCATTGAATGTAATTACTGTATTGGAGTAAGGGTTGGAAGGTACGATTCAGTACTGAATATATTGAAAGAAATGTTATAGGAAATAAAGAAAATAACATGATGGAAACATTTCAGGTGTCTTATTTTAAGAAAGCACACAGGGCTAGCCACCCGGCAGTGTACCTTGGCTCGAGATGATTGTCACTGTTGAAGTGACACCCCAACCCCATGTGCAAAATGGGAAAAAGAGGTTGAGGATGGATGGATGGATGGATACATCTTAAATACTTATGCTTTAGAGAAATGATCATATTTAGGAGGAAAAGGGTTATCTGTTTTCCATGAAACTGGTGAAGGAGTTGTTAGATATAGATTTTAGATTTTGGGAGATCAAAACTAATTCATATTAAAAGAGGGTGACTTTTAACACCAAGCAACATGGACAGAGTAAATTTAATTCATCCACTGGTACTCATCGGTTCATAGGTGTGTACTAGGTTAATGACCACAAGGGCCTTTTTAAGCCTAGCCATGTGTCCCAAATTTCTGACAAGTTCTGATACCTTAGATGAGTGCAAGCAGGGGCTTGGGAGGTGAAACATTTACAGGCTGCCTGTGTCCATTAGAGCCATAGGTGCCAAACCAGGGATTAATTTCCTATTCTCCATCCAATTGCCCAAGTTACATTTGATTTGTATTAGAGACTAACTCTGTTTCACATAGATGGGAAGCCTGGTCCAGAGAAGGGGTAGTCTCTGGGATACATACCTGTCTTTCCAGCAGGTCCTATTTATATCACAGGCAAGGTTTAAGTCTTTAGAACCAGTAATTATGGTGCTGTTTTTTTTTGTGGATATGCAGGAGGTCTATCAGGGTGGGGTCTGACAATGTCTTATATGCCAGGCATAGATCTCCTCTCAACAGCTTGTAGGAGGCAGAATACAGGGACAGGGCCGTGAGGCAGTCTGCAAAGGACATGTTACTTACACCCAGCATTCTTTGAGTGAGGAACCTCTGTGGGCATTCCAGTTGTTGGATGTGCCTGGTTAGATACACACCAAAGGGGGCATTTTACTCAGTGATAGCTCCTGATGAATGCTGAATACAGTGGAACAATGAACTCCTTGGATCTGGATAACATACCTTTGTTTATAAGATGCACAACACAGAATGATTTTCTCACTACTGTAGACACATGATGGTCAAAGGATAGATTACTGTCTCTGTGTGTCCCAAAGTCCCTCACTACTGAGTCAGCTCTTGGGAGTGTGCTGTCAATATGATAGTTACCAGGGGTGGATGACTTCCCGAAGGATACTGTTATGCATTTCTTGGGATTTAGTTTTAGTCTATGGCTCTGACACCAGTTATTTGTCTGTATCAGCCCTTCCTGGAGAAAATTTGTGTCAGTGGGGGATTCAATGACAGCTCCTAATTTGCAGTTCTGCAAATTTAGTCAGCCAGAGGCCATTGACTTTGACCTTGATGTTAGAAAAGTAAATACCAAAAAAGAGTGTCCCAGGACTGATCCCTAAGGGACTCCACTTGTGACTGGCCTCTGAAGAGATGGACTCCCAATTCTATCTTCCTGGTTCTGTTTGTGAGCCAGCTGGTAATCCACCGGGTGGCACAAGGGTTTGGACCTAACCTCTTCAGTTTGCCAACAATGCATGAGTGGGGTATTGTGTGAAATGCCTTGGCCAGGTCAAGGTAGGCAATGTGAACTATTTTGCCCTCATCCATTCCTTTAGTGACCTTCTCAAAGAAGTCCAACATGTTGAGTAGGCATGACCTGCCCTTGATGAAACCAGACTGGATTGGATCCAGAGTCAGGATGTTTCCAATGTCATTATCAATCATTTCCAAGATAGTTCCTTCCATGGCTTTGCATATGAGATTAGTGAGACTTATGGGCCTGTAGTTTCCAGGGTCTGTAGATTACCCACCTTTATACAAAGGGTGATTGTTGCTGTTCTCCATTCATGAGGCACAAACCCTGTTTGGAGGATACAGTGGACTAGCAATTCCAGAGAGTATGAGAGGTCATGTTTCATGACATTTAAAAGGGATCCTGGGATATTGTCTGGCCCCATTGCTGTAGTGTTCTTGGCCTTAGAGAATGCATTTAGGACCTTTTCCCTAGTGATAGTAGGGGAGTTATATTTGATGGTATTTATTGAGGTGAAGTTTATTGGTGATAGGAGTAAAGTTGGAGCTGAATTTGCTGGTCAGTAGGTTTGCTATATCTTCTAGCTCAGCGTAGGTGGCACCATTAACAATGAGCTCAACAGACAAATCTGTATTGTCTTTGAGGTTGTAGACATAGTTAAAGAATGTCTTATGGGTGTCCTTGGCCTGGGAGGCCAAATGTACCTCAAATGTGGCTTTGGTAGACTTTATTTGTCCTCTGAGTTGTTTATTTAGCTTGATGAGAGTGCTTTTATCCTGCTTGGTGTTGCACCTCCTAATTTTTGCCATGATTTCCTTCCTTCTGTTAAACCACCTATTGATGCTGTGATTTCATCAGGATGGCTTGTTTTTGCGCTAGTTCTGTTCTTCTTCTTCTTGGTGGGTACAGCTGCCTCTATGCAGCTGTTAACATCTTTGCATAGGGTTTCTGTGACAGTACCACATAGGCGGCAATGTTATGAGGGTTTATGAGGGCTTGTAATTTCCGAGGTTATCATTTAATAGTAGGAAGTTAACCTTTGAGTAGTCTCTGAACATTCCAGGATTAGCTTGGGTTCCAGGATTTATTTTTACTTCAGAGGAGACTATTCTGTGGTCTGACCTTACCAGAGAAGACATTACACTAGAGGGTGTGCAGCACTCTCCCATATTAGTGAGGACCATATCTAGTATGTTTGCATGCCTGGTTGGTGTACTGACAATCTGGTCTACAGAGTTTGTATTTACAAAATCTGGGAATTTCTGCTTGCACATTTAGTGCTGTATATGATTCCTAGTTAATAGTGGGGAAATTAAAGTTGCCTGTGAATATGGTAATGTGTTGAATGGTGAATGTTTCCAATAAGTTTAAATGCACATTATGTGTTTCGTTGGTGATAGAGAGTGACCTATAGCTTGTAAGGAAGTGGAATGACATTTTGCCTATGGAGATTTGAATGAAGACAAGCACAAGTGCGTTGCCTTGTTTGACCAGCCTTGAGGTATATTTATTTTTGATGTAAATCGAGACACCTCCACCTTTAGTCCCTTTCTGTATGGTAACTGGTCTAAATATGTGGAAGGCATTATAGCCTTGCACTGCTGGTGTGCTATCTGAAGCTTTTAATCATGTCTCAGTGACCACACAGACATTAGCATCCTCTAGGGTGAGGAGAGCTTGTGGGGAGTGGAGTTTTGTGTTTAAACTCCTAGCATTGAGCAGTGACACGTTTAGATTTTCTTGGGTTTGATTTGCTATGTCAGAATTACTTCAGTTTGGCATTGCCTAAAAAGACATTACTGGGGAGGATATTATTTAGCTAATATTTGAAAGCCTAGATGTGAGAGGTGCAGACCAGTCCTGGCAAAGGAACATGGTATGTTGAGCATCTCTTTTCATGATGGCAAATATTGCAAATTATTAAAGTCAGTCATCTTCTGTTCATGTTGTGGAATCACCCTTGGAGAAGGGAAAATACTGCTTAATGCTAGGCTCATACCAGCCTGAGACACATATACTGAGAACAACTTGATGTCTGTCTTCATATAGCCTAGGAGGGTATGTCTCAGGTCATTTACACCCACATAAACTATAACTGAGTCATACTGGTACTTGTGGTCCAATGAATTGAGCGTGTGTGTAATGTGGCAGATCCTGATCCCTGATAAGCAACTGACCATGACTTTTTCCTTACTCAGACTTGTGAGAGGGACTTCAGTGTGTCTCACAAAGGAGTCTCCGATGACCAGAATGTTGAATTGTGTGGTGGCTTTCCTTATGGGCTTAGAGGTAGACACTCCATGAGATGAGGCTCTATGTGTTGATGTGGGTGTTGTTTTGAGTGCAGTCAGGGCTGCTGAGGGTATTTGTTATGTGTACTTCTTCTAGTAGGTCTTTGGGGCTTAGGAAGGTTACATTTAAGTGTCTTAGTCTATGTGGGTCTGTGTCTGCTTTGAATTGTGTGTGATGGGGGCAGCGTATGTGCTACTGACAACCTGATTGACATTAGGAGTGGTTTTGTGTGAAGGCTTTGCCTTCAGTGACATTTTATAAATACATCTCTCATATACCATATCAGTTGGTTTGAAAATTAGGTGGCTGTCAGTAAACATGAGGCAATTTCTACATTGCCTTAGGATGCCCATATCTACCAAGCTGGTAACGGAGACAGTAGGAAAGTTCGTATCCATGGCAACAGGTCCTTTTTATTGATTTGGTGGTTGCAGTGGGAATATAAAGTAATCTCAGAAGTATCTATCTGGTTTGTAACTCTAGGGGCAGTGCTTGTCACTGCAAACTAGTTGTCCTGTGTGCAACTAGGTACTGATGAATTTTCAGGGGTGCTTTACAGGAAAAATGTCAATTCAAGGTGTCTGTGGCTATACAAGACACTGCCAAACACTTGAGAGGAACTAATAAGTAGACCCTGATGATTTATGGATGAAGTATTTTGCAAACATTCTGTAGTTAGGTTAGACAGTCGATAATTAAGCAGTACTTACTAAAGAGAATTAATTAGTTTAGTCAAGAATAATGAAAGGATGGGATTCACCTAATTGACTACTGCCTGGCTACTACTAGTGCTGGTCTCACCACAACTTCTTTCACCAGAAGCAGAATCTCAAGATAAAAAGCAGGCTACAGGCTCTTCGGTGATCAACAGTCTTGTCTCAGATGATTCAAAGGTCTATAGGCTTGTTGTATCCTTTCCTGGCAGATGAACTGAATAGCAACCAGACCAATGAGGAAGATCTAACACAGACACTCACTGCCCAATCAGAAACAGTTAGGAACCAATGCACTCTGCTCTTTCTCTTACTAAGAGCAAATTATAAGCACACATTTGAAGCTGGCACCAATGAAGCAGTTAGCAGGCTTCCTTGTGATCAGCAGTCTCTAGGAAATAACATTCATATGCTCCTTCTCTCACCAGCAGAAAAACAGAAGCTCTAATCCCAATATGACTAATGAGAGACAGAATGTGGTCTCTCCAGTAATTGGTGGTCTTGAACTAGATGTTGCAGATTTTAAATGTAAGATGGAAAAAAATGAGTTAACACTCAAAGAGCTGCAGTGTGCACTAAGCAGTTAGACATGAAATTTAGGGTAACTTAAGTTTTAGCAATCTAAGTGGAGAGTCGCTAATTTTAAAACAGCAAGATAGACTGGAAAGGGGTGGGCACTTTGTATTCTGGCTCTATGGAATACAGTGGAATGGCCAATAAATTTAAATAGCTGAAGAGGAGTTTTTTGCTCACAATAGCCAGTGAAAGAAGGAAGAGAAAGAAATATGTGGTCAGATTAACATAATTATATATATTTATATATTAACATAAGGGGCAGGCAACTAGAAATATATCTAAGTTAAAAACTCAACAGTGCCAATTTAGGAGGCTGGGGGGGGTTAATTTTTGTGTGACTCACAAGTGAAACAGCTGTGGTCTCTTTCTTATTTTAAATATGCAATTAAAAGCAGAATACAAGTAAAACAAAGTGTAAAGAAAATAAACCACAATATAGAGAGTATAAGAAGTCAATGAAACAATATAAAATACAAGAAAGCAAAAATAAACTAACCTTTCACTCACAGCAATCTGGGGCAGAGTCTGAGTTAATTAACTTTTCCAGTATGGCATCATAGAGTCTTTTCTGGGTAATAAAAACAGTGAAACTAAAGAGGAAATGGTGAAAAATCAATTACATTGAAAGTAACAAGTGCAGAAGCAGGAATAAATAAAAGGAGATGGGAGAAATCCGTGAAGGAAAATAATAAGAAAAGAAAATGAAACAACAGAAAATAAGTGTGCAAGATATAAAGGAGTAAGGAAAGGATGGTATAACAAGGTAATGAAAAATGATTTGTGTTTCTATGGGACGGGTTACAGGAAGGATTAAAAAAGATGATAAAAACAGTCAGAAAAAATATTAATTTTATTTTATGAATGTTGGGAAATTTCTCCAAGTCTTTTGGGTTTCTAATACCATGATGGGAATGGACCCCATATCTAAGTCAAAGTACGATTAAAGTTCATGAAATTAGTATTGTTTCACTCTTTGATGTCAACCAAAAGTGCTCTTAGCAGCACCCGCAATGTGCCCATTAATGACTCCTTCTGCAATTTGTATGGTGTTACATGAATTGGTAACATATTTAAATACAATTGTAAATTCTTTTTATAAGACCCCATTGCTCCTACTACTATTAAAACTGTCTGGGTATCTTAATTCCACATGGCTCTCATTTCTGCCTGCAGATCCAGGTATTTTATGACTTTGTGTCTCTCCGTACACAAGACACTGTAGTCACTGGGTGTAGCGATTTCAGTGATCAATGCTACTTTTGTCTTCTTTTCTTAGTCCACTATAGCCGGTTTTCTAGCATCTATCTTTTGAACTGTTGGTATTGGCTGATCCCACGTGATATAAACTTCATCATTTTCTGTGATTCTTTGTGGCTCATGTTTCCAGTATTTTTCAGCCACTTTGATACCATAATGTTTGCACAATCTCCAGTGTAATAGTATCTCCACATTATTATGCCTTTCAGTATACAGTACCTCTGCCGTTAGTGCATCGCAACCAGCAACAAGGTGTGTGACTGTTTCAAATTCGGTTTTACAAAACCTACATATGTCTGTTTCTCCCACATGTTCAATGGACTTTGTAAACCAGCATGTATGTAGCCCACTGTCTTGGGCTGCCAATATTAACCTTTCATTTCTTGGTTTGAATTTGCCTTTCCTTAACCATTCCTGCGTTCATTCTTGATCAACATCAGGATCTTACAGAGGTTTTCTATACTTGCAAATATATTTATGCTTTTTCCACATTTCTTACCTTCTCATCTGGTCCTTCACCTTTTATTCTTTCTTTTGTGTTTTGGCACATTCAGTTGCTGCCTGGTTTTTATCTACTTCTGGTTTGATTTCCATTTCTGCTTGACGTTGATATGCTTCTGTTAAATTAAGCAGACATCATCTTAGATTTATTCTCTTCATATTTCAAAACTTTCACTACATTTGGATCTTGTGAGGTCAGTAAATATGTGTGGAGTCCCACGATTGCAGATCTATACATGTAATCAATTTCAAGGAGGACCAGCCCTCCTTCAGCATGGGGAATATATAATCGTGGCATACACTGATTTTTATAAATCATTTGATAAGCATGAAACATCCTTCTTGTTTTAATATCCAGTCTGTCCAACACTTTTTGGGGCCAGTCAATCATTCCAAAATTATAAGTAAGGACAGGAAGAGCAAATTGATTTATAGCTTGGATCGTGTTCCTAGATGTCATTGCTGTTTTCAGGATTAATTTAAGTCTTCTAAATTACTCCTTACTGAGTTTTATTCACATTTGTTCATGTTTTATTGCTGATCCTTCATCAAGTCCCAAGTATTTATACACTCCCTCTTGCTCAAGTTCTTTTATATCACATTCTTGTCCCAAACTGATGTTTTTCTGGTGCTGCAGTTTTCCTTTTTTAAAGGTTGCTTTTGCACATTTATCAAGACCAAATGATATTCCAATATCATCTGAAAAAGTTTTGACAACCTGCAGCTGTATTTTCAGTTCCTCATCTGATGAGCTATGCAGTTTTAAATCATCAACAAAGAGAAGATGAGAAGTCATTAGACTTTGTTGTTTTCTAGGAGTCACATTGTAGCCATGGCTTAAGCTGTTAAATAAACAGCTTAATGGATTTATGGCAAGGCAGAATAGCAACGGTGACAAAGAGTCACCCTGGAATATCCCCCTTTGAATTTTTATCCTTGTGATAATAATCTGTCCTTTATCATGGCTTAATTGCAAAGTGTTCTGCCACTGTTTTACGGTTACTGTAATGTAGTCAATAAGTGTAGGGTGTATCTTATACATTTTTGAGCACTCTTTTATCCATGAATGTTGTATACTATCAAATGCTTTTTTATAGTCACTCCATGCCATACTTAGATTCTTCCCCTTCTTACAGTTCTCCACCATAACTTTGTTTGACAACAAATGATCCTTTATTCCATATGACTTTCTTTTATTGCCCTTTTGTTCTACTGCCATAATTGAGTTTTCTTCTAAATGACTATAAACTCTGTCAGCATCAATTCCTGTGTATAGTTTATAAGTTGTTGGAAGACAAGTTATTGGTCTATAATTTTTAGGGTAGCTTGCAGGTTCACTTTTAAGTAAAAGCATTGTTTTTCCTGTTGTTAACCAGTGTGGTGTGTGTTTGGGGTGTGCATATAAATAGTTTTTACTCATGGCTAAATCCTCATGCAAAGTAGTTAATACTTTAAGCCAAAAGTTAGGTACTGCATCTGGGCCTGGGGTTTTCCAGTTAGAGGCTTTTCTCAACTTTGTTTCAATCTCTCTGACTGATATTTCATCCCATTTCATATTCTGTACCTTTAAACTTCTTATTCTTTCTTTTACTTCTTCTATCAATTTAGCATCTTTGTTATGTTCCACAGGATCTTCGTAGATACTTCTTCAAAATGTATCTACTTCCTCTTTTTTTGGCGGCCTTTGAATTCCTTTTACCTTATTTCCTAATTCTCTGTAAAACTTTTTTGGGTCATCAATAAATTGCTTATTTTGTGCTTTTTCCTTATATTTACCTTTGTACCTTCTAAGTCTTTCCGCCGTTTTTGAAAATTTTAGTTTGTTATCTCCGGTAGTGCATAATAGATCCTGATCTGTTCTAATACTGCAGATTGCTTTTATCACATTTATCTTTCTTAGTATTTTTGTTCCTTTCCCTGTATTTTTCTTCAAATATCTTTGGTGTTGCTCTTTTTGTATTGGTTAGTTTTGCTTTCTCCTTTGCATAAATATTGCACCATATCAAATCGCTCTTTCTTTCCCATGTCCATGTTTCTGTTTTATATTTTTCAAATATCTCTAGGTTTTGTTGTTTATATTTTCTCACTTCCTCAGATGTTCTTTTTCCAGACAGATCACAATTTCTTGATCTATATACTGTTTTTTAAAAATCTGTTGTATTAATGAACGCAAATTTTTATTTGAAGCTTCTGACAGTTTTTCCTGTGGAAGTATTTTTCTTTCATCTAATTTCTCCCTTAATCATTTTGTATATCTTTTGTCTAGAAATTCTGGGCTTTTTACATAACAGTAACAATACATAATTTCTTTCTTATCCTCAATAGTCTACTCTATCATCTTTATGGCTTTTCTGTGGCCAATCAATTTTTGTCATTTTTGTGGACTGCTACTTTCTTCTACAACAGGGGGGCCATCCTCCCCCTGTGCCTGGCCTGGCCCCATTGTAGGAATGTTTCCATATTTTGAGGATTCTACACTGTCATTTTTTCCAGTTCTGGCACCAGTACGCCTACCAGGATTGGGCACTTTTTTTATCCTGGGTCTTGTGCACCAGCTATCTTTTTTATTTTTGATTTACTTCTGTCCATGATATAGGCTATATAAATACACACACACACACACACACACACACACACACATATATATATATATATATATATATTCTATATATCAGTGTCACCTTGGTAAGATTTTGTGAAAAACAGGGTCCACCTCGTGAAGGTACTCACCAAGACCTGAGGATGAATTCAAGTTCAGCCCTACTACTCTGCTTTGCTTGCTGACTTTTCATCTCTCCATCAGGACCCCTGACTATAAGAATAACAAGATGTTTTGGATACGTTTTACAGCAAATTGTAAAGAGGATTGTTTCAAGAATATTAATATGAATATAACTTTGCATTGAAAGTTTGGGGGAGTAAAGTGGACATGGATAAATAGGAAAAAATGTTGTTTATGACAATATGGAATCTGTAGGAAAGATGATGTAAAGCATTGTTGCATAATAGAGTAAAGGGAGAGCTGAAGACAAAATAACGGAAATTAAAAGATAGCTATGGCAAATGGTAGTTGGGTTAGGAGTTGAAAAAGGAAATATGATGTAAATATTGTTAATGTTGCAAATATTGTTAACAAAAGTGCATATAAATGAATGAAGTGTAATGAATGCCAATGGAAGTACATCAGTAACACCACTTATACTCTTTCAACAATTGTCATGGGTTCTTTTAACATCCACCTGAGCTACCACAAGCTTAGGCAGACAGGAGCTCAGTTTAACATCTCATCCAAAGGACAACACACTCAGAAGTACTTTACCCTTTATGCCTCAGTGTCAGTATTAGAAAATGCATTGCATTATCTGGGTTCAGAATAGAACCCATATTCTTCTAATCTCCCTCCATGAAAGGTGTACTGCCTACTGGCCATGACACTGCTTCATTTACCTTTCTTCTTCATATTGACTGTATGGGGATTTATAACCAAAATGATAAGTAAAAAAATACTAGTGCCATTTAGTTCAGCATAAACAAAACATATTGGCCTTAATAAATCAGACTGTAGCCACTAAGCCAAAAATGATCCAGATTTGAAACAGAACTCGCTTTGTCATAGTTTGTAACTTGTTGCATGAAATTAATTTCTCAAACACCTAAGGGCAAATATAACAGAGCAAGGTTTTCTATTTCTCGTTCAAGTTTGCAGCTAACACATTAACAAAAAAAATAAATAAATAAATAAAAAAAAAAAAAAAAAAAAAAAAAAAACAGATGGATTCTAAGTTTTTACCCATTTCTCTCCATCATCACCATAGACATCTATTTTAGGAATTCGATCCAGTAGTTGGAAAAAACGTGCTGCAGATATTTTAGCTTTTGCATAATCTGGGGTGTATGATGAAGCTCTGCCTAGTGCTGTACCACTAGTGACAATAGCAGATATAACCCTAAAATGAAATAAAATAATCAATTGTTTTATTATTAGATCCAAGCTAAACTATGTCAAATACTTCAATTATTGAACAATCATTTGAGATTTAGAGGAAATAACAGCAATGAATAATGACCACATGGTAGAATAAGATTCATATTTTTCTCACATGTTAATTACTCAGCTAGAATTAAGTTGAAACAAACAGAAAGTAATAATAAAAGTCTGTCCATTTATGGAATAGTGACACTGTCACACTCTATTGGAAAATGTACATTTTATTGTAAAACATTATTATAAGTCTCTGGGTTTACTGGCAAAACTATCTTTGTTATTTTTTTCTGAAGGTTATTTACAAAACTGGTAATGTCACTCTGTACTACAGTGCTCTCAAGTAAACAAATTCCTAGATGCACATTTAAACAACATGAGACTGTATTTATTCTATATTGAGGAATCTAGGTTATATCTGCTAAATATCTTACTGTCACATTATATTTGTTAACCTTATGTCACCATGTGACCTAGGTCATGACTGAAAAGGGCCAATTTGACCAACCTACTTAAACCTAGTAACAAATGAGAAATACAATAAAATAAGAAATGTACTCTAGTTTGTAAAAGTCTATAAATGTTCCTGATAAGTGCTAAATTATCAATCAATTTGTTTTATATTATGTCACAACAAGAGCACATAATGCTTTGCACTGCATGCTTTCTATTCATTATTTAACAAGGTAAGCCCACTGGACACAACTGCCCATTTCCAGGGATGACACAGGGGCACTGTCTGCTTAAGTGATTTGGCAGTGGAAGTTTAGAGCCTTAAACCTCAGCTCTAACAGTGAGATTGTGTAGAGTGTGGAGGCACTTAGTCAAAATTTAATTCATAAAACCTGGAGTAAATTAGAAGAGGTAGCATTTCTAGCAATACAAAAAGTTACCTTACAATCAAAATATTATCTTTCCAAGTGTCATCTAAAATGGTAGTCTTATCTAATCTACAAGATCCAAAGTTAAATGTACAGTGGTTTAAAACTCATCAAGTTCAAATATGCCCCACTGTGAGAGTTTTTTTTTAACTAAGGACTTGAAGGACTGAGTCTCTCTCCTTAGGTTTTATAATTAATGACTTAATTACTGTTACATCATTTGGTGTGCTTACTGTTTCCCCATTACAATACAGAACGTATTTTAGATACCATTAGTAACAGTAGTCTCCTTACAAAATTTCCACAAAGATTGTTTGCATACATTTGTATCGATATCTACTTTGTTGCTAATTCCAAGGCTGTCGTATCTGCAAAGCATTTTTCTATTTTGAGCAACAGTGCTGTTACTATGCTTCTGTGCTTGATACAAATGTCATTAATCCCATCTAGTTCTTTAAATAGACCTATAAACAAATAATTGGCTGATAAAGAGCATTCCAAAAGTCTAGTTTGTTTTATTAAGTCATTCCCATGAATTATCACATTGATGGTAGCCCACTGAACACAGAAGGCATTATAAGAGATGTGGGAACACAGGTTGACAGCAACCTCTGTTTTGACCACCACATTGCCACTGTGGACAGAAAGTCCTTCTATGAGGCACATCTCATTATTAAGGGTTTTGCATCCAGGAAGAAGGAGGTCATTGTCTCCCTCTACTCTTCCATCATTAGGCCAATAATTGAGAACAATGCCCCATTTGGCATGTAACTCACTAGACGCCTGCAACAGCTGGAGAGGCCACAAAAGTACCTCACAAAGAGGATCCTAGGCCTTAAACACTTGTCCTATATGGATAGACTCAAAAAACTCCAACTATTCTCTGTCTCATATCACCTACTTAGAGGTAATCTCTGCTTGATCTACAAAGCCATGTTTGACCCACCCAGCTCTGTTAGAAATGCTACAGCTAAAGAAATCCCAATCCCTCTGCACCACATGCTCCAGAAACCTCAACCTCATTACCACAATCAACAGAACATGCTGGAGGGACAGGTTCATAACCCAGAGACTATCCATGCTATGGAATAGACTTCCCATACTTGTCAAACAGAGCACCTCACTGGCCCTCTTCAAGAGAAATCTTGACGAGTGGATGGGAAATAGAAAATTCACCTCGGGGATCACTCCAGTGGCTCTACTCAACATTCAGTTAGTGCTTAGCAAAACCAAACTTGAGTTTACTGATACTATGTGTTGCAAGAGACTGAATACCCATATGTGTATCAGCTTTTACAAAGGCCAGTGCTGGCTACTGTCCTGAAAAAACCAATCTTCAGTGCAGCTAAAGCAAACACTATACCTCTTAATATGTCTTTTCATGAGCAAAGACAAAAAACAGTTGGGAGGGAAAGGTGCCACTTCAGTAAATTCTGAGTATTGACACTGTTCATGCTGATAACTACCAGAATAAGAGGAACTGTATTACTCTAAATTTTAAGATTAATAAGTAACTTGTATGTATCATGTCTTGTATTATTTAATTGCTACAACCTATAATGGTTGATACAGAGTAGTATTCTGAGATAAAATCAGGGACAGCTAAGAAGTGTAGAAAAAGTGATGCCATGTTCTAGTATGCCTGTTTTAATGTGCTTTTTAAGCAATATTTTTTCATCCTGCACATTACTAGCAGATGGATCCACCTTTAAATATCAGGATAAACATTTGTATAGCAGTGTTCTCCAAACACTTTGCTTTACATGTTACCTAAGTCATAGACATAAATGTTTCCTTATCAGCTGTTCCTTGTCTTAGACAATGCTCAGCTACATAGTCTGCCCTACCACGAATGTGCGTTCTTTTACACAAAGCCTGGAGTCTATGAAAACTGCCAGGTTCACTTACACAATTTCTAAAGGCAGCAGAAATTGCTTGACTTTCAGGATTTGTTATGCACATGTTCCTACTACTCATATCCCCCAGAAAATGGTAGACCTCATGCCCATGTCCCAGGACTACCTTTTCTTTGTAAACCCAAACCTGCATAACATCACCACATTTTGATAGATAATTCCTTATCAGTAGCCCCGATGGACAATAAATTCCATGTAACATTGTACAGTTTTTAACCATTATCACAACTGCTGTTGTCAGTTACATACTGATTCCTGTCTTTTTTTTTTTGCTTCCCACCACCTTGCTTATCCTACCATATTTGTAGTTTGCCATTTTTTTCAATCCAAGATACATCAGTTGTATTATATATATATATATATATATATATATATATATATATATATATATATGACTTTATAACATCTTGAAGATGTATCTGAGTTCTTAAGCAATGAGAGAATTATTTTTAACTGGTTAGGTATGCTCCAAATAAAACACTCAAGTCAGGAGTATGCAATATCATCATAACCTACCCCACAGTCATGGGTTATTACATTTACGATATGACTAGTAAATATATATATATATATAGATATATATATATATATATATATATATATATATATATATATATATATATATATATATGTGTGTGTGTATTTGTT
This sequence comes from Protopterus annectens, assembly GCF_019279795.1. Classification (NCBI taxonomy): domain Eukaryota; kingdom Metazoa; phylum Chordata; order Ceratodontiformes; family Protopteridae; genus Protopterus; species Protopterus annectens. The sequence goes on along the minus strand of NC_056738.1, from coordinate 149,869,645 downwards.
TGAACGTCTGCTTTGCACTGATGATAACTGAAATAAAGTATTGTACAGGCTTTCTTTTTCATGTAGTTCTCTGTGATGCAAGAAACCAAATACTTATTTGAGAAGGACCACATATTTCATGTCATGTAATAATAGTTTAAACATCTCTTTGATGAAGAAATCAAATTTTAGGCTTTATCAGTTCTAATGTTATATTACATATTTTTTTTAATATGGAGTGTTTTGTTTATAAGCAATAGAGTAATGAGACATCTGTTTGAAACATTGTTGGTTCTAGGTTGCTGCATGTTTTTTATTAATTTTAATTTGTAAAATAAAGACATTTGTATTTCATTTAACTAGCACTGAGCTGTTACTGGATTTTAAAGTACTGCCGTGTGATACAAGCAGGCCACGGCTGTTACTCATTAGTTTTTCATTTCTTAACTATATGTTTTGCTTTTGTTCTTATCATCAGGCCATGATTTGCAGATAAAAAAATACAAAAAAAAAAAAAAATATGAAGAAGTCATATTGATCAAAGTCCTGTCTGTTATGCCCATATAACTATACCACCATGATGAATCAGTGGAACAAATATTAATAAAATGTGAATGTTTCAATAAACATACAGATTCAAAGTCATATAGTGATTTTGAAATCTACAGTGTATTCTGTGTCTCAAGTAAAAAAAATAAAAATTGCTGTGATATGTTCTACTCAACGGTTTTACAGCTCTAGCATATTTATTTTCTGAAATGTACATATATATATATATATATATATATATATATATATATATATATATATATAAATAGTTTCAAACTGAACATCTATTATAGCCTTCCATCAGAAGTTATCATAATATAATCATTCAACACAAGAAAAATACTTCAGTCAAGGATTTCTTTGTATTTCAAAAGCCAATTTTATGATGATACTATGTTCAGATCTTTTTACTAACACTTTATTACTGATCAACAGTGAGTAATTATGACTTCTACCCATACCTCTTAACTGCCCAGATTTTTGGAGACTGTCCAGATTTTTGTCTCAAAATTTTGGTTTGTTCCTCATAAAATTTGTCGTTTTCTGGCAAATCAATGGTATGAGCAGAGGAATGAAATCATTAAATAATGACATACAGTTGAGTCTCAGACTTCATATCCTTCAGAAAATGCATTTTAACACAAACCATATTATTCTAGCAACTTTCAAAGTTTTTGAGAGCAATATTTAAAAATCTGTCCCTATTTTTGGGCCTTTGTCCCCCCATTATGTCAGGCCTTTTCTAGATTTCTTGGGTTAAGAGGTTGAGAAGTATGCTTCTACCTTGTCTCATGTTTATTCTTTTGGAACACAGAACCTTAGGAAAAGAGTGAGTCAGAGCCTAGATGGCCAACTGGTAACAGCTTTTTTTCTTGAGCTCCACATCAGTTACTAAGAAACAATGAAATTATTATTTAAAATTTTATTATTTGCTCTTTAAAGTTGTACAACCTGTTTTAGAACCTGTAATCTACTAGATCTTCAACTTTGGAGGGTTTTCTTAAAGTATTTCCTGTCAAAATTGATGATTAACTGAAAAGAGATGAGCAACTCAAAATCCTTACATTCTAACTCCTCACTAAAAAAGAGATCCAGTCTATATCTACCACTCTCCAGGAATTATCCTTAAAGATGGGTAGATTTACTGACAACCTTGAAAACTTAAAGATAAACTGTCAACAACAAACTGATGTTTTGAAGGAGATCCTCCGGCAACAACAATCTAAAATTCTGGACATTGAAACTACACTGAGTGATATAAATGGAAGACTTAAGGAAGATGAATCCCACTGTGAATTCATTTTGCAACAAAATAACTGGCTGATAACAAAGTAGATGATTTTGAAAACAGAGAAAGGAGAACAAATATTAGAATCTTTGGTCTTCCTGAAAAAAACAGAAGAAGATATCACCTCTTTTTTAAATTCCTGGCTATCTGAACCTGATTTTTTAGACTTAAAAGAAGGTTTGTCCTATGGGATTGAAAGAGTACATAGAGCCATTGGGAAACATATTCCTTCTTCTCCTAATACTTCCCCAAGATCCATAGTTGTGAAGCTCCTATCCTTCTTAGACAAATAACTTATACTAAAAATAGCTTGGAGAAAAATTCCCTTGTCATTCAAAGGTAACCAAATAAGGTTTGGTAATGATTACTCCACGAGAGTCTTGGAAATGAGGAAAAACTCTTGGCCACTGGTAAGACTGTTAAAAAGCAAAATAAAATCAAAGTGCAACTTGTCTACCCAGATAAAATCAAATTTTTTTTCATCAGAATGAAATGAGATCTTTCAATAATATTGAAGAATCTGCCTCTTTCATCCAAAACAAAAATATCATTACAATCCCAGAAGGTATGGACTGGTCACCATCAACAACTCTTAAAAGATCACCTGAGAAAAATAATTGGATGGATGTAAAAAAGAAGAAATTAAAGACTGGTTTTAAGAGTGCTGGACTTTCTAGTTCTCTCAAAGATCAAACTAAATCATAAAATGTCCATGAACATCTAAAGAAGTATGTATCACTATTTTATTTGTCTGTGAATACTCCCTCATTTATCTTATTAGTGAAATATATAACTTAAAAAAAAATAATATTACTTCTCTCTTAACCGGATATAATTGCTAAGAATGTTTAATATGTATAGTCAGTTAGGTTCTGCACACACATGCTTATCTCCTCTCTTAGACTTTAATTTCCTTCAACAAGGTTAAAATGTTTGTTATCTATCTGTGAATCTGAAATGTCTACACTCAGAGCTTGGTTTTGTGTATGTCTGACAACGTGTGTGTCTGCTTGAGTTCGTTTAACATATTTTATTGTAGTATATGGTTTAAACATGGTACAGACGTCTCTTCCCTTGTAAACATATATTTTGTGTCAGCCTAGCATTTCAGCATTCTAAGCTGACAGTTTACTGATTCCCTTCACAAAATAATAGTCTCAAGCGTTGTTTTGAAATGAGAAGCGGTTTCTTTCCCCTTAAATACATTCACAGTTGTTTTATCTGCTAAGCTTCACTTGATATGAGTGAGGTTTGCTTTGACTGCAAACCAAGTGATGTAATGAGTTTCCATATATTTTTTTTTGGTGCCTCGTGGAATTGACATGCAGTATACATTGGTTTGCCTGTCTTGTTATTTCAACAGTCAACAGTTTTTTTAAAATGATGCATGGTTTATCTAAGAAATGTTTTATTTGAAATTGTGGTGGGTTAGAAGTAATATTAGATGGCATTGAGTTAAACCTTTATTTAACAATTGGTCTCCATAGAAACTAGGGTGGTGCTATGCTAATTAATGATGACCTCATCACTTGATTACCGAAACTCTACAAACATCCGAAAGTATAGATAATCTAGTTAAATAAACAGTTTGGTTTCCCATATCACCATCACTTGAAATCAGAACACAACAGTACCTTGTTTCTTTGCCCATAATTGCTGTATTGTTCAGTTAATGAAAACTTCAGAGTGCACAGAATAGAATCTATTAATGAACAGTTGATTTCTTACAATCACCATCACTTGTAAGTATTTGATTACTAATGGCAAACACATCTTCAGAGTAGTAAACACCTTTTGCTATCACCTTTGCTCTAAGTTTGGTAATAGCAGCACATTTTCCCCCTTGTTACCGTGGACATATTTAACAAAGTATTAATTACCAGCAGGTACAATGAAATGCTGTTAAAATCATGCTAGTTCATAAAAAATGACTGTGGAATGGCAGGACAGCACCAGAGATTTACTGAAAAGAGCGTAAATGTCTCGCTTAACGTGTTAGAAATGTAATAACAATTGCTTGGAGACATAATGTTAAAACCGTCCCATATCATTAAAAGTGATTTGAGGAAAAAAAAAACATAAGCTCTTGACAGAAGAGGAGTAAACTACAATAGATGATATGATATTTTGTACTTTACAGAAATACAGAAAAAATATATGAGTCAAGCCAAAACTGCAAAAAAGTTCAAAAGCCTCAAACCCACCACCACAGTGAAAAAGAAAAACTGGGTTTTTAGTCTCATAGTGAACAGGAACTGATTAATTCCAATTTCTGGTTTTGGCATCATATCCATAGTTCACACATAGTTACACATTAATGCCTATACTTATAATGTTGTTCAGTTATTGGGGAACAGTAGAGTAAATGGGAAAGTTACTTTATAGGGAAGCATCATTTAAAAGGCACTTTGTAGAGAGAGAGTCGAACAATTTGAAATAGCTTTGCAGACTGGCTGACGCATACAGAATGCTCCTCTGAGTAAAAAGCAGTCTCCTTCCCTTTACATATGCCTGCAGTTGCTTAATTCACTAAGTTTCATCCCATATAGGTGAAACCTGTTTGAATGCAAACTGAGTAATGTGGCATGCTTCCCTTGTACATCTGTACTTGGTTTATTTGGAAACAAAAATTATGATTTGTTAATTAATGTTGACATCACTGCATGGTCATCGGAAGCTCTCTAAACATCTGAACAGATAGAAAACACTATTTGAACAGTTTTGGTTTCACTTAATCATCACCTCTTGCAATTGCACATACTAATTCCCTGTTCTCTTGCCCTTAATTGTAGTATTGTAGTGTTGTCTAGTTATTAGAAACAGTAGAGTGATATGGGAAATTATTATACAGGGAAGCACCATTTAAAAATCACTTCATAGTAAGGGAAATTATTTAATTAAGTAAATTTTGTAGCACGGATTGGTCTTATTGACATAATTTGTAGCTAACTCTTTGTTTTATAGTGCACAATGACCTTTATACTGATGTTAAGCTGAAGAGGCATATAGGAAAATAAATTGATTCAGTTGGCATAAACTGTACGCTCTTCTGAGAAAGGCCCTCTCTGATAGTGAGGAAGCAAGTGAGATTTAGAAAGTACAATGGTATGTTACCTTGATTTATAAAGTAATTAAATCTTGAAAGTATGGAAAACTGCAACTAGCTATGCATCTAATTATCAGCATTAACGAAATAATGACTACTTAAAGTTTCTCACATTAGAGAGACATGACTAATTACTCTCTCTAAGTGGTTCTTTATGTACTGATACTACATCTTCTTAGCTGATAACATATATTGACTAATAAGATGCTTATTAGACCAATAGTCAATTGCATTATACTAACATCATTTTACTTTTACAATAAAAATGGCGTGAACTATACGTTTTTTTTGGAAATAATCACAGTTTGACTTACAATATTTCTAGCTTAGAATTGCCTTGATAACATTTTCCATATTCATTGTCAGTCATGTAACTATTACTTGCTTGGTGAAGAGTGCAATGTATTTAAGTGACTCTTAATTAATCAACATGTTCAAACTTATTATTGTCCCTATAAATTGTCCTCATATGCTGATCTGCTGTTTTACTGATTTATTCTAACTAATGCTAACATTGTTTATTTATCTAATAATTCTAATAGAACTGCTTACATAATCAATTGTTGTTTGAATACTTCTCTTTTGACAAACCTTCTCATACATATCCACTGTTAAACTATAAATTATTTGACTCTGTAAGGATTCATACAGTAATGAGAATATGTTCCTTTTCAATCAAACAATGTTTTTATTAGTGAAGTCTAAAATGCACTAATTATAATCAAAATTATATGTTACATCAATTTATTGTTGTTCTCTAGTACCAATTAACTTATAGAATTTCCATAGAATATTCTGGAGCCTCAAGTTGGGCAATTTTGTTCAAATCTTTGGAATGATTGTTAATCTGACTGGATATCTTTGTTCTATCAGATTAGGAATGGTTTTCATTCCATGCCAGTTAAAGGATTTACTGAAGTTTAATCACCTTTTTTTTAAAAAAAAATCCTTTTTCAGGCCTCTATCTAATTTTTAATTATATTTTTTAATGAGAATAAGCAATCTGTCATCAAAATATAACCTTTCCAAGAAGGATGTACAAGGTTTAAATATTATGAATGCTTGCTACTATATCATTTTAACATTCTTAACCTTTGAGTAAATAAGATGGATTTGACCTTTCTTTCTCTAAAAGTTAATGGCTTAAATAACCCTAGGAAAATATTTAATTTACTAAAATACTTGAAATTAATAAAGCACAGGTAGTTTTTTTTACAAGAAACTCACTTTAAAACAAATGATAGCTTTATTTGGAATCCAAATGAATACTTACAACTATCCAATTCTTCGCACACTAAATAAACTAGAGGAGTCTTAACACTGTGGAAGAAAAACATTATCTCTCCTCAAATTATTTACAATTATGAAGATAAGGAGGGTCTTCTATCATTTATAATAATAAAATTTAGTAACAGAATTTGGACATTAGTTAATGCTTATTGGTTTCCTGGAACTGGGGTAAAAACAATAAAAAACACTTAGAACTTATCATTAAAAATACTAAGGGTTGTGTGATTCTGGAAGGAGATTTTAACTGTTTACTTAATAATTCAGAAACCTCTAACAAAAGATCTTTTTGTATTACCTCTATAGGGAAATGTTTTAAAAAATGGACAGATAACTTACAGCTATATGATTTATCTTATCTCAAAAATGATAACTCACTAGAATTCTCTCACTGTCATTTTAGACATAAGACTCAGACTAGAATTGATAAAATGTTTATATCCCAAGATCTAAAAACAAAAATATCATACTTTACAATAATCCCATGCCCTATGTCTGATCATAATGCACTCATTTTTGATCTTCAAACCGATTTTAAGAATTTTTCTTTCTCTAAAAGAATTTCAGCCTATATTACCAAATTAAAACAGTTTAAACCTTGGTTAGACTCAGAAATATTTTTTCCTAGATACAAATCTAAGCAGTAAGGTAAATGTAGTAATCCTCTGGGATTCCTTGAAAGCTTATTTATGCAGCAAAACTGTTACATGGCTTAATAATAAAACAAAGGAATGGGAGTCTGAATTATCTAACATACAAAAACAAATTGCATTAATTAACAATGATAATACAAGAATTTTTTTGAGTAAGGAAAAGGAAGTAGCATCTTTAAATAAGAAATACAATGACATTCTAACTCACAAAACTAATTTGGCCCTAGAAAAATGAAAACTAAATTCCTACTCTGTGTCTCCAATATATATGTGCAACCTAGCAATGAGAGTAAAAAGACATTCCATTGAAAACAATATTGTGAGTGTGGTTCACGAAGGGAGGAATAATAAAAAAGTTTCTGATATAAGTGATATTTTAGATGCCTTTAAATATCACTTCTCAGAATAGTACAAAAATAACAATTTTCAACATAGTATTTCAGACCATGGCCTGGATTTTTCTAAATTAAAAAATGTACCAGAAAATTTAATTAATGAGATTCAGAAACAAATTTCCCTAAAGGAAATTAAAGAAAAAAAATAAAGAAAGCAAAAATTACAAATCACCAGGCATAGATGGTATTATTAATGAAATATATAAGCTTCTACCATCCTCTGCTATATCAGACTTACATAAGGCTCTGAATGAATCATATATACAAGGTATAGTTCCACCTTCATGGAGATATTCATTAATTACCCCTATACTAAAATAAAATAAAGATTCTCATTTGTGCAGTTCATATAGGCCAATTTCTCTGACTAATAATGATTATAAAATTTTAACGTCTATTTTAGTTAACAGATTTAATAAATCACTAACACATCTCATCACTGAAGATCAAATGGGATTTATTTATAATAGACATACTCAAGACAATATTCAAAGAATCCTAACCACCATAGATATCTTAAATAGAGATAATCAAGAAGCTCTTATAATCACCCTCAATATTGAAAAAGCCCTTGACTCATTAAATTGGAGTTTTCTTTTTAAAATTCTTGAATCGTATAAGTTCCTTATCCAATTCATTACCTTTATAAAAATATTTATAATAATAATTTAGCCTATGTAAAATTAGGACCATTTACATCTGAATCTATTGAAATTACTAAAGGTGCCAAACAAGGATGCCCAATGTCCCCAATTTTATTTGCATTAGCAATCAAACCTTTTTCTTTGGCAATTCATTCTAATTCCAAAATTAAAGGCTTTAATATCTATCTATCTATATATATATATATATATATATATATATATATATATATATATATATTATATATAATCAATTTGACTCTAAGATAATGCTATTTGCAGATGATGTCTTACTTATTTTAATAAACTCAGAAGAATCCTTATAAGAGTTAGATTTATTAGTTAAAAATTTTACTGTATCTCAGGATTAAAAATTAAGTTCTAAATCTAACCACATACTATTGAATAAAAAAACCTCAATGATAACACTAAATCAACTATAAGTGAAATAGCTGGGAAACAGTTTTTTTCTTTAAAATATCTAGGGATTGTACTATGTGAAAATATTGATTTAACTTTAAATACTAAATATAACAACATCATGAACATATTAAAAACTCTCACAGAGAAATGGAATAAATTACATTTAAAATTTGAAGATAGGCTACAATTAATTAAAATGATTCTGTTATCAAAAATAAATTACATTGCTTTATCTATTCCTATATTACCCAGTAAAAGTATTTTAAGAGAAATAAATAGAATTCTCTTAAAATTTTTATGGTATCCAAAAAAAAAAAAAATAGCTTTATCAAATCATATTAGACCCTGGGAGCTTGCAGGAATAAATTTTCCAGATTTAGAATCCTATATCAAAGCTTCTAATCTCAAAACAATCTTAAATTGGATTGATCCAAAATTTTCTTCAGCTTGGAAATCCCTATATGCAACTATCATCCTAAATGAAAATAAATTAATAAAAAATTTACAACTAAATGATCTGAGTAACAAACTTTGGTATGCACTTTGTGTCAACATACAATATAATATTATTAAACCCACAAATCTAAATTATATAAACTATATTTAGAATACTTTTAGAAGTTTTGTTAACAACAATATTGATATTAAACGATGGATACAGTTACTATCCCCCTTTAAAATTACAAAAAAACTTTCTAATAATATCAGCGCAGATACTCTTAGTAATTGGGAAGTGAAACAATTTACATGCTGGTAACATTGCACAATGAATTTAGTTACTCTGGATGCACAAAACTTAATTAAAACACTTAATTTATCAAAATCAGATTGGTTAGCTCTCAGTAGTGTACTTCCATTTACTCAAGATCTGTGCAGAACAATAAAGAACTCTTCCTTTAAATCCTCTCCCAAATACATACTTCTCATACATGAAATACTACATGGAGAATTTAATTGGAAAAATGTAATTTCAAAACTTTATAAAATCATTATAAACTATAAAACTATTCCTAATCCGACATTTTGGGATTTTATTACTAAGGATCATACCATGTCCCTAACCTCTGAGAATAAAACTAATATTTTATATTCCATTAAAATAACTTCTAATTTACAAGTTTGGAAGATTTTTTTCCTGGAAATTCTTGCATAGAGCTTTTTATACTCCTAGTAAAATTGCTAAATTTAATCTTTCTAAGGAGGTAACATGTTGGAGATGCTGTCTAAAATGCAAGGCTGATTGGTCTCATATTTTTTATGAATGTTCTCTTATTAAGAAATTTTGGGAAGATATTGGTAATTTTCTTCAAGCTGTCTTTACTGACTCCTTTATATTATCAAAATCTTTATTTTTTTTTTGAATGTAAATGAATCTATTACAATGAATAACAAAAATAAATATCTTCTTTGGACAATTTTGACAGTAGCCAAAAAATGCATTACAAGAAGATGGAAATCATCCTCCATTCCAACCTTTGAAGACTTCATTATTCTACTGGACAAAGTAGCATCTACGGAAATAAAAGCTAAAGAATTAAGAATTTTTCCTAGAAAATGGACTAATAATTCTTGGGAGAAAGTTCTCTCTCTTAATAAGACAATGAAGCCAGATATACTTTTATCTAATTAATCAAACTGGAAGCAAGAATTTTTAAATATTGTATAACCTTCTTTATATGTTTATATTATTTTCTATTCCCTTCTCTATTGCTTTTGAGGCCTTTGTAAATTTTGTACATAGTTTATCACAATTTGTCATTTAAATTGTAAAATTATTTTTTTTCTCTATTGTTATTGGAAAACTAAATAAAACATTTTGAGCAAAAAAAAAAAAAAAAAAGAAAAGAGTGACTTTGTTTAAATAACTTTAGCAAAATGCCAGCAAACAAGTGAAGGCGCATATGCCTTTTCAAGATGATGTATTGTAGTAATTACAAACATCAGATACAACAGTTCTGCCATGGGTGAATGTGAATTATTGGTACTGCTTTATTATTTAGTGTTCAGAAAGATAACCAAAAGTAAGATAAAAACATTAATTTACACATTAAGTGCAACAGTTACCTAAATACGAAGCTGAAATGAAGACCTTCAGTTGCAACCAGATAACCGCCAAATCTGTATGATGCAGCATTTGACATAAATATGATGCACTGTGCAAAACCAAAGCAGATTCCATACACATTGGCCTTTTTAATAGCTGCTCTGTAAGGGGCTTCCAGTTGTTCTTCATATAGTTCTACAAATTTCTTTTCTTTTGCCAATCCAGCAATGGTTCGTATATTAGTGAGGGCTTCACTAGAAATCTGAAAAAGAATACGCAGTGTATTAAAAACAGTGAACAAAGGACAGTGCAGTTCACCTTATAAATTTAGTAAAAAGCTTTGCAGTAGGATATGTAACAATATCACACACATTTGCATGGAATGGAATAGCGCACAATGATTATTTTTATGTAATGTCCTGTACAGGCAGTCTGCATATACTGTTGCAAAATTCAGCCCTGCTTATTTTACAGGTAATGAGTATCTGCTGTTTGTCTCACTTTAATTACAGCTGTCTGCTTATTTTTAGCTAGATCATTAGGAATCATGATTGTGCTTCCTGTTCTAGTTCCTAAATCCTTATAATCAAATAAATGTAGACAGCTACACACTGTTTTATGAGGAATGTAATAAACACTTCGGTTGCAAAAGCAGTTTGAATATGTAATATTTTTGAAGCATATGTTTCAAATATATGAAACACAATAAGCAGCACTTCAGCACCCTTTCAGCAGTACAAGACTGGATTTTGTGAGACCTGACCCTTTGCAAAACAAATGAGATTCAAAAAAGTAATAGTCAATTCTGAAACTTGCTCTTTTTTTGTGTACTAACAATGAGATTACTGCATCTCACAGTAAAGTGCATACTCCATGATACCACAATTTTAGACTTGGTATATACACTAAATATATATGTGTGTGCATATACCTCTCTCTCTCTCTCTCTCTATATATATATATATATATATATATATATATATAAAATGAGAGAGATAAATGTATGGATATCTTGAGAGCAAGCTACCAAATACAACCAATCAGTAGCCTATCAAAAAAAAAAACAATCAAACATTTTTTTTTTGTCACAGGGCAAGCTCCCTTGCACCCCCCATACCCTATGCCAAATATATATAACAAATCCAAGATCATATTATAGTGGGGAAAGGGAAAATTCTCTGATTCCTTTGTAGGTTTAATCCCCTTCTTTGAGTGGGGGATGGATGACTTGTATCACTGCAGGGAACAACATACCCTCCCTGATGTGACTGCATGTTCCAGTATACTCACAATGACAGCTGTAACTGAAGTGCCTTAGTGGCTGATAGTCTCCCTGAAGCTCTATATGTAGTGTTGCTCCTTTTCTGAGAAATGTTGTTACTGAATATTTTCAGCTTGCACTCCTCATTTCATGATGGGCATGTCTATCCTCCCCCGGGATCTTCAACAAGTATCTGAGATGCTTATTGATATCGGGTTTCCTGGGCTGTAGTCAGGGCCTCATTTCTCTAGTCCACTGGAGTGGGCCACATGAACTGTAGTTACTCAGCTGCAAACACTGTATGATATATCAATACGCATAACTATTTCAACAGGTCTTATGAACAAATGAAACTAAAGAAAGCTGAAATGTCAGGCATTACTAGTGCTTAAAATGTATGGTACCAGCAGACCTTATATAAGAGTCTGCTGGATCAAATGAGGAATAAAATTTTATCCTGATAATTTGACAGACATTTCATATAGTAAAATAATAAGTACATTTAATAGATCCACACTTAATAACAAATCACATTTAAATGTAGATTTAAAAAATGATTACAACAAACTAGTTAATGTTTCTTAGCTATATAGACACATGCTTTTGAGTTTAGGCTCTGAGGAAGTCTACTATTCATCCTCTTCTATTGTTTGCAATTTTATATAAAGGGAAAAAATTGGGGAAAAAATATCATCTTCAAGAGTTTTGGGGGATAACTATTTTCTGTTCAAATGACCATTAGAATGAATGGGAGCCATAACTGTCAATCTTCAATTCCCAGAATATAAGACAGTAGCTCTCACAGCAATGAACAAGTGGACAAAACATGTAACACAGTAACATTTTCTTACAATTTCAAATAGGAATTTTGCAGCATGATTACTATTTCCACACACATATTAAAAAGTTCTATTGATGAAATAATGTGATTGAAAAAAAAATCACAAAATGAAAATATAACAGACTTCTTCAATGGGGAACAGTGTGGAACGTAGAATCTTAAGCACTCTGAATAAGGAACTATCCTTATAATGAGGTGTAGGTGAGAGTTACGATGCAAAATGAAACCTGGAAATGAGATGACATACTTCTCATTATTATGACTTCTCACTTACCACCAAATTGCATAGTAGAAGTCAATGCATGTTTTGTTACTATGTACCCTAAGTAGACAGAAAATTATTATAATTTAACTGATGGTTGAGGTTAGCACATTGTTTTAGTCATTTATGTACAGACTGCTGAAGTAATTACATGGTAATAACATATTTGATGGAGTTGTTCCTGTTGGGAATGATCAATAGGTTATCTTTTTATGACTAAACTAGCTTCTTTACCCAGTACAATTACTTGTCACTTCCTATAACATGGAAATGCTTCACACATATTGGTACCTAGACATAAGGCAACATTTATCCCCTTTCTTAACCCTTACTGTAATGCTAATCTGCAAAACCTCACACATACACATACATTCTGAATGTCAAAACATTCAGCAAAACTTAGTGCTTCAACATTTTGCTCATTCGCATTTCTGCCTTGTGATATTAGGCAATAACATGCCTAGCTGTCAACTGAGCATGTTCAATTTATTGACAGGCACCCTAGAGATATAGATATATAAATATGCATTTCACCAGACAAGACGTAGTGCATCTAAGATAAGGCCTGAACTCAATTTACTGAAAAATGCAATGTGCTGCCATGTGAATCAGGATTTATATACAGTGAAAAACTTAGAGGTAGGTGGTCAGACATATAGCCACATGCACAGATACCAAAAACACTGTTTCAGAGCCACACTTTGCATTATACTGTATTTCCTTAGAGGAGTATGTGACCGATCGGGAGTCAGGATGAAACTAGTGCTTAGAATATATTTACACTAAACTGCCATTACATCAGAAGTAAAACAAAATCATACACATTTAACTACACAGGGCAATAACTGCATATAGATTGGAGCCAAAACTCCATGAACCAGCAACAGCAATGTAATTCTGGACAATTAAGTTTTTGATGGTTTACTGGTAGTGTCAGTATGTTTTGTCCCTGGGTATAATATTATTTCTTCTTGAATATAATGGAGAACTGACATATGGCTTCTAACACAGGTACCAGATAAAGTGTTTCAGAGGATGTTTGCTGTCACAGTCTAACTTATACCCCATTTCCACTGGATGGTATATGAGTTTAAGATCAGTCTAGAAACATCTACAATTTTCCTAAGCTTCTGTGTTATACTGGTGCTGATATTCATGCATCTTGAATAGAAACAAATTGGAGCAGCCATTTCTGCCCTGTCAGTCAATAACACAACTGTATAATTTGCACTGCACATTCTAATTAACAGAGATCGTCAGTAGTTCAGCAAACTGTGATGTCTATTCACACAGCAGATGTTTGCATTCATTTCCTAACAGTGACACTGCAATGCAGCATGAGATGGAATGAAAAAACAATGGGTGACAGCTCAGCTGGAAGTAAAAGGTTCTCTGGTGATTATCACATACAATATGATGATATCACCATTTCATGGGCTAGATGTCCCTTAGTCAGTACGGAGACTAGCTTGAGATTCCCCTTAAAGGAGTCCATAACCCTAATGAGACTGACCTGGTTAAGAAAATAAAAATAAATAAATAAATGAATAAATACAATTTTACTTTCTATATGTAACAGATACATTCTGACCCTTTGAACTAATATTCTGTCTGAAAATAATAGATTGCTGTACATGATTTCAAAATTATATCACAGAGCTTTATTATTTAAATAAGCTGTGTTGGTGTTTCTATTGAAGACTGCACATAAAAGTTTGAGAAAACACATGCATAGCTCTTAACAGCCTCATCAATAGCCTTAAATTCCCTGATCTTTTATCTTACTACATGCTATACAATATTGGTTTAATATAATCGTTTTGGCTCAATACTTTTTAAAGTAAATATTGCCATAAAATAGAAACACTTTCTCAACTTTTTTCAGCAATTTGTTGACTCTTACTCCCCTTCTTGTCATTATTGTCTTCTCAGACAATACAACCATACAGCCTTCCAAATATTCCTTCTTAATCATTTTGATCCACAAAGCCTTTATCTGGGAATCTTGCAGGGCAGTCCAATATGTTATATCTAATTCTCATCCATGAGGTAATTTGCTAGGAAGGAAGTACCATATTATTCAAAATACTCCCTGTGTGCTATTGTCCCCCAGAGTGTTCCATATTCCAAACCAGTCCCCCAATTACTCTCTGAGGGGCAACGCTGCAGACATAGTCTCCCTCATCTGACCCTGGTTTAAAATCTTAATGGAAGAAAAGCATACTTCAACTTTGGACCCTCTGTCTGGAATCATCTACCTAGTGAAGTGAGAGAGCAGGTTACACTAGAATCTTTTTAAAACCAAACTGAAAGAGCATTTCACTGTTGAAGGCAAGTATACCTGCTTTCAAGACAAATAGTTAATCTGTTTACTGTAAATGTCAACTGTGTAAATTAGAAATCTTTGTAGTTTCAAATGCAACACTTTGCCATAAAAATAAAAATACATAATAGCTAACATTTGTAAGAGTGTTTTGGAGGTGAAAAGAGTGTTGGATAGAGTGATGTTTATGAAGCTGGAAATTGATGGTGTAATGATGAGTGCTGTTAGTGCATATGTTCCACAAGTTGGGTGTGCGATGAATGAGAAAGAAAAATTTTAGAGTGAGTTGGATTAAGTGATAATGACTGTACCCAAGGGTGAGAGACTGGTGATTGAAGCAGATTTCAATGGGCATGTTTGTGAAGGGAACAGAGGGGATGAGGAAGTGATGGGTAGGTATGGTGTTAAGCAAAGGAATGCAGAAGGTCAGATGGTAGTGGATTTTGCGAAAAGGATGGACATGGCTGTGTTGAATACGTATTTTAACAAGAGGGAGTAGCATAGGGTGACATACAAGAGTGGAGGAAGATGCACACAGGTGGATTATATCTTATGTAGAAGGGCCAATCTGAAGGAGATTGGAGACTGTAAAGTGGTGGCAGGGGAAAGTGTAGTTAGGCAGCATAGGATGTTGGTTTGTAGGATGACATTGGTGATGAAGAAGAGGAGGATGAGTGTGAGGGCAGCACCAAGGATCAAATGGTGGAAATTAAAAAATGGTAATTGTGAGGTGAAGTTCAGGGAAGAGTTAGGACAGGCACTGGGTGGCAGTGACGAGTTACCGAATAGCTGGGTAACTACAGCAGAGCTAGTAAGAGAGATGGCTAGAAAGGTGCTTGGTGTGACATCTGGAAAGAGGAAGGAGGACAAGGAGACCTGGTAGTGGAATAAAGAATTACAGGAGAGTATACAGAGAAAGAGGTTGGCATAGAAGAAGTGGGATTGTCAGAGAGATGAAGAAAGTAGACAAGAGTATAAGGAGATGAGGTGCATGCCAAAGAGAGAGGTGGTGAAGGCTAAGGATAAGGCATATGACGAGTTGTATAAAAGGTTGGACCCTAAGGGGGAGAAAAGGACCTGTACCGATTGGCTAGACAGAGGGACCGAGCTAGTAAAGATGTGCAGCTGGTAAGGGTGATAAAGGATAATGAGGGAAATGTACTCACAAGCGAGGAGAGTGTGTTGAGCAGATGGAAAGAGTACTTTGAGGGGCTGATGAATGAAGAGAATGAGAGAAGGTTGGATGATGTGTGGATAGTGAATCATGAAGTGCAGTGGATTAGCAAGGAGGAAGTAAGGATAGCTATGAAGAGGATGAAGAACGGAAAGGCTGTTGGTCCAGATGACATACCTGTGGAAGCATGGAGGTGTTTATGTGAAATGGCAGTAGAGTTTTTAACTAGATTGTTTAATGAAATCTTGGAAAGTGAGAGGATGTCTGAGGAATGGAGAAAAAGTGTTTTGGTACCAATTTTTAAGAATAAGGGTGATGTGCAGAGCTGTAGTAACTACAGAGGGATTAAACTGATCAGTCACAGCATGACGTTATGGGAAAGAGTAGTGGAAGCTAGGTTAAGAAGGGAGGTGATGATTAGTGATCAGCAGTATGGTTTCATGCCAGGAAAGAGCACTACAGATGAGATGTTTGCTTTGAGAGTGTTGATGGAGAAGTACAGAGAATGTCAGAAGGAGTTGCATTGTGTCTTTGTGGATTTAGAGAAAACATAGGACAGGGTGCCTAGAGAGGAGTTGTGGTATTGTATGAGGAAGTCAGGAGTGTCAGAGAAGTATGTAAGAGTGGTACAGAATATGTACGAGGGTAGTGTGACAGTGGTGAGGTCTGTGGTGGGAGTGACAGATGCGTTTAAGGTGGAGGTGGGATTACATCAAGGATCAGCTCTGAGCCCTTTCTTATTTGTAATGGTGATGGACAGGTTGACAGACGAGATCAGACAGGAGTCCCCGTGGACTATGATGTTTGCAGATGACATTGTGATCTGTAGTGAGAATAGGGAACAGGTGGAGGAGATCCTGGAGAGGTAGAAATATGCTCTAGAGAGGAGAGGAATGAAGGTCAGCAGGACTGAGACAGAATATATGTGTGTGAATGAGAGGGAGGATAGAGGAATGGTGAGGATGCAGGGAGTAGAGGTGGCGAAGGTGGATGAGTTTAAATACTTGGGATCAACAGTTCAGAGTAATGGTGAGTGTGGAAGAGAGGTGAAGAAGAGAGTACAGGCAGGACCAAGTGGGTGGAGATGAGTATCAGGAGTGATTTGTTTCAGAAGAGTACCAGTAAGAGTGAAAGGGAAGGTCTACAAGAGGGTAGTGAGACCACCAGCTATGTTATATGGGTTGGAGACAGTGGTATTGACAAACAGGCAGGAATCAGAGATTGACGTGGCAGAGCTGAAGATGTTAAGATTTGCACTGGGTGTGATGATGATGGACAGGATTAGGAATAAGTATATTAGAGGGTTAGTCCAGGTTGGAAGGTTTGGAGACAAAGCCAGAGAGGCAAGATTACACTGGTTTGGACATGTGCTGAGGAGGGATGCAGAGTATATTGGGAAAAAGATGCTAAGGATGAAGCTGCCAGGTAACAGGAAAAGAGGAAGGCATAAGATAAGGTTTATGGATGTGGTGAGAGAGGACATGCAGGTGGTTGGTGTGACAGAGCAAGATGCAGAGGACAGGAAGAAATGGACATGCAGGTGGTTGGTGTGACAGAGCAAGATGCAGAGGACAGGAAGAAATGGAAACAGTTGATCTGCGTGGCGACCCCTGACGGGAGCAGCCAAAAGAAGAAGACGCTAACATTTGTAAAATATGTTTCTATAGTGTGTAAACATCAATGCACTCCACCTAATGGATGTAATCTATCCTAGGCTGTGTAACTCTGTTCTACTGTCTATCTGTCCTTCTATTGGATTTGTACATTTGTAAAATGTAACATTTATGCTACTGCACTTGTGAATTTTTAAACTGTGATGGTTGTACTGTACCTCAACCTATTTTGACCAAGATCTTGGCTGAAAAAGATTATTTGACCAACCCATTTACTCAGTTAAACTGAAATAAATAAATTATAATAAATAAACTTGAACACTTTTCTCAACAATCTGCAGATCTGGGCATCTAAATCCTTCATATCATTATTAGCCCATATTTCAACACCATAGGTGAATAGTGGGTAAAGTTTAGCCTTCAAAACATGAGTAAGAGAAACTAAGGTAAACCCTTCCAGTTTGTATTCCATTATCCAGACTGCACAGTCCACCTTATTCATCTTAGATATTACATAAACATATTGTAGTCTTCAAGATCTTTCCTGTGCACATATTTTGCTTAAGATTTATTTCTAATCATATATATTTTTGTCTATATTATATTATTATTTTTTGCTTTAAATATACAGTATATTTATGGAATAACTAATTATCTTTTGGAACATGTATTGACTATATGTAAACCGGAGCTCTTCTACCTGAGACTCTGCTGAAAAGGGACTTTGTGCCTAGTCAGAGTCTCCTAGTCTTCCTGACATTTATTACAAGATTGCTTTGATCCATAAAAGTTTCCAAAGTTTTCTTGTAATATCTCATAGCATTGTAACTCACAGCTATAGTCAAAAAAGTCATTTGCATAACCTAATATAAGGTAATACTTTCCCTTAATCTTGAGGATAGCCCTCCATTGGTTTCAATGAATCAGTTATATTCTTAATATATATATCTTTGTCTGACTCCTACAGTAATTTGAATTTTAACTGACAGATGGCACCGATAAGATAATTCCATCTGGGACACCCAAGTTGAAGAATAAAATGCCTCAGTGACCACAATCAATTCTTCAGTAATTCCTATTTTCCCCCTGACTAACCAGAGTTTATTCCTATTCGCTAGCTCACGAGCTCATGTGTGCCTTTAGCTTTAAGATCAACCAATAATGTATACAGTGCTTGCAACCTTACCAGTGTATACCTCTCAACAAAATGTGTGAGGGTCAAACAAGTAACAAAGTTTACTCTACTACTTTGGAAGACTAACTGATACTTATTTATAAAAGACTCCTCACCCAAATCTAATATCTTGATGGAAAATAGTTTTAATAAGTTGTTTAACAAAGCAGTAGGATGGTACCTATAGGCTTTCTTTAGGTGACCACCTTTGAATACATGGATGATAATTCCTAATACTCAATACTCCTGGAATTTTAAATTTCTAATATAGTTCTTAGATCACTATTCTAGTATCTTTGCCCATTCATCCTTATACCTAAAATGTATCACGTTACCTATAACCAATTGCCTGGTTGTAAAGAATGTCCCATAAATGGACAATAAAAATGCATAACATCTTATTGTCCTTTTTCTAAACTGCCTGCAGTGATTGTGTCCAGCACTTGTGTTTCTTTTCCTGTATAAGTGCATTTGCACTTTCCTCTCATGCCTAAGAATTGAATGAATCTCTTCTCTGTAACCAGTCCAATACTTTTTTCATATCTATATATATCAATTTATTTATCTACCTATACCTATGAGTCTATGACAAGCGCACAAACTACAAAAAGTTTGAATGCTTAGAGTTCAGATCACAAAGGTTCAAAAACAGCAAAAACAAAACAAAAAAAAAAAGAAAGCCAACATTTATTGCAAGCATCCCCATGCCAAGATCAAACTACAGTGGGAAAAGGTCAAATTCCTAGTCCTCACTCTATTGCAATCTCAAACAACCCAACACCGTCAAATGTTTGAAAAGTGAATTTTTCAAATTCTTTACATGGATATTTCATGTACAAATTTTAGTAGTTCAAGGAATGGAATTAAACCAGTATATATATATATATATATATATATATATATATATATATATACACATACTTCTTTCTTACACAGTATACATCAAACCAGATATTAGTATATACTTAACAAATTTGGTCTTTTCCACACCAAACTGTCTACAAATTTAGTATAGATTACTTGTGGGATACCCCCTTTAATTTACTGCAGTTTCTTTAATCTCACATCTGTATTTGTTTCGTAAATATTCATCAATACATCATCATAAGTTTGGTCTGTGTGAGGAAGGCTGCATTGTATATTCCCTAGCTTGCAGTTTGACAGAAAAGTTATCACCTAACACAGATCACACATTGTATATAAAGATTTGTAAAGTATTGACTTTCTGGCTATAATAAAATTGAGACTGTAAATGCTAGAACTGTATTCTTATAATTTTGCTGCATTTCCTTTTTACTTAATTGCAGACAATGCTACTTATAGTGCTGCACAGATACCAGAATTCACCTGAATTCCAGGGATAATTCCCAGGGTAACATAAACAGCAAGTACAATAATTCTTTGCATTTATTGGCTGAGAATTCTTTTTTTGCCATTTCTTGTGAACTACTGGTGTTTTTATCGAAAGAAAGGGTATTTCTGCTTCCACTCTAAATTCTTGGGCATGCAGTTGGCTGACCACATGTGAGAATAGCACTGCTAGGTTCACTTCATTTTGTTATCCACCTTATTCTTTGCCACGGTGGGTAGTTTCTTTCTACAAGGGCTTCATGCTTCATATAAGGCTGATATTATGCGTATGCATATGTGGTGGGGTTAGAGAATGGCTGGAGGCAAATATAGAAAGGAACATCCAATCTGTCTTGGTAGAGTCTCTGTTGTAAGTAGTACATGAAGCCTGTTACCAGTTTATATTAGGTTCATAGATTAGTACTAGGCTAACAGCCCTTATGGGCCATTTTTAAGCCTAGCCAATTACCCCATGTGAGAATCAAACACTGCACCTTGTAACTGTAAGGTAAATACCTTAACCATTATGCCAACCTCCCATGACTTGTCTAAGTCATATCTACTTCACAGACAGTTTCGTTTTCATAATGGTGAGTTTACTATAAAGAAAATGATATCAAGTAACAGCAAATGGAAAGGTCATGAATATGGGTGAATGTCAAGGACATAAAGGTTCAGAGAGAAACAGATGCTATGTGCATGGGAGACATACAGGAGCACATAAAGGTTCACAAAGAAATACAGGAATACATTAAGTATGGGTGACTGCAATGGACATACAAAGTTTAAAACAAATAGAGGGGTACCACAAGGAAAAGTTACTGCTTGTGACATATAAAATTACTGATGGAAACAGAGGGGACAAACATTTTTATCGCAAATATAAACATATTTGAAATGCTTGCTTTTTAGATATCTTGGTAATAATCACTGAACTACATGATTTTTAAACACAAGATATGAGGGGAAGTCACAGAAACCTGACATCATTTTTTTTAATTGAAGGAAAGGCATTCATAAGCATTTTGACATCTATTCGTATTTCCACTCCTAGGCATGTGGATGGTTGACTGCAGGAGACACTACTACTATAAAGAAAAAGTCACAGAAACAAATCACATAATCTATAAAAGGCACTTAAAAGAAAACAACAGAAATTTCAGAAAGAATTTGCAAAGAACACTAAAAGGAAACCACAGAAATACGAGACATTCCCTGGGATTCAGCAAGCAGCCGTGCAAGAATAAGTTATTCCTGCACAGCAGGGACCGTTCCTTCAGCACGGCAGCACGCCATACATATGTATGAAGGCATGCTGCCATGCTGTAAAATGGACAGAGTTCCATGTACGAGCACAGGCGGTGTGTCTGAGAGCAGAGCTCTCACAATATACACACCCCCTGCACTCCAGAATTGCCTTTCAGCTCGTAACACCCCCAACCTATCAGGATAACAAATTTGGTGAAAGCCATAAGGGACAATCGTCCCTACCAAGACAAATGTTGTTAGAATACCACATTTAGCATAAACACATAGTGCACACCTCCCAACCCATCAGAGTAAGGAATGTGGACAAAGCCAAAAGGGACAATCATCCCACAAAGCAGAAAGTTGATAGAATAACAGGTTCAGCATTAGCATGGATATTCTGAAGGGTACAAATAAAATAATACAACAAATATTTTTTTATAAACATGCAATAAAGTTTAAGCATAGCTGGTGTGCCTGTTGCTTAGCTACGCTTAGTCCTGCTTAAACAGCACACGAAGTTAAATAGCAAGAGACATCCAACCTAAGCAGTACTGCAAGCAGCCCTTCCTGGTTCAATCCCTACTGTAACCAATGTGCATTTTACATGTGAAAGCAGTACATAAACATTTTTTTATAATTAGCTACTAAATAACATATATTTGTTAACCAGAGTAGTGTAGTAGATCCAGATGTGAGGTGTCAGTTTAATAAAGTTGTGAAACCCCCATATAAACACAAGTGCCCCATACAGTAGAGTCACAAATGAATAAATGTAATGAAAGTACATTGGGGTATGTCAGGGACCGTAAAAAAATTTAAAATATGTATGAATGATGAATCAATCTCATACAGCAGATAGTCTATAAAATAAAAAAGAAGCAATGCTAAACATTGCACAGCTCTGCTTACTAGTTGTAAGCATTGTGTAAATATGACTGCTAAGCAATGAGTAGCCCAGCTAAGTGGATTTGCCCATTGGTAAGCAGTGCTGAACTTTCCCTTTAAGCACTGCCAACCTTAACTAAGTAGGTTTGCCCATAGCTTATCTTAATTCAGCATATTCAAAACCATCCAGTCACGGCAAAGGGTGGGAAATCAGCTGTATTTAAACCTCAAAGGCAGGAATACAGCTCATAAGTGGTTGCTGCTGCCCTAGGCAGTATGGCAGGAGTTGGTGAGGGCATGCAATTCCGTGCGCAGCGCTGGGGCATACAGAGGTCCAAGGTCATGGTAGGACTCCTGGTACAAAACCATGATGAGAGACTGCTGCAGGGCCAGTACCAAGGCTCCCAATATAAAACAAAAGCCTGGGACCATCTTGCCCGTGATCTCACCAGTGCCACTGGTATCCCTCAGACTGGTGACCACTATGCTGACTTGAAGTGAAGAAAGAGGGAGCTCGTGGATGAGTGGGTCCAAGAAGCAAGGCAGAGGGGTGCTATCCCAGCAGTGTGTAAGTAGTCATACCAATAACTGTTTACTAATGTCCAGCCTGTGCATGTGATGGATAGGTATGCCTAAATATGCCTAAATATTTCTCTATTTCCCTTACAGCTGCAGCTGAGCGGGCTGTGAATCAGGAAGCCCATGCTAGTAGGTTGCAAAGGCTGCATCGCAAGGATGGTGAGTAACAATCCTGCTTGTAGTAGCCATACCAAATAAATATAAAGTATGGGTTGTACTGAATAAACCAGCCAATATGACAGTAATAGTCCCATAAAGGTCATATTTAAATAAAACTGTAACTGCCTGGCAATAAAGTTCTAAATCCTGGACTGGTTGTGTTTAATCTGCTATTGTATGGCATATATTGTTGCATTCTCTGAATAGTAATGTTGTGTTAACCACTGTTACCCACACTGTGCTACATAAAAATAAATGTCTAGGAATGTCTGTATAAGACTGTTGTAAGTACAAGATCAGATTGTACAACCAAGAGAGACTTAGAAAACACTGAAGAGATAGACAGCAATATTAAAATAGCACACTCTGATAAAACTTAAATTATTGTATTATTAGAACACACAGCCATGGTTTGAATCCTGGGAGTGGTAGTAAGCTGTATGCATAATCATATCTCTCAACTGTACAGATTTATGCAGAATGTCCAGATAAATGGCTCATATTTTCTGCCTGTTCCTCTGTCCCCCTGGCAAATCAGTGGGATGATCTCAGAACTGCAGTCACTAAATAATGACATACATTTGAATTTCAGACCAGAAAACCTTCAGAAAATGTATATTAAAACAAATCCTGTCACTCTAGCAACTCTCCAAGTTTATGAGAGCAATATTCAAAATATGTCCCTATTTGTACCCCCATTTTGTCAAGCTTTGTCCAGAGTGTGTGCATTTTATATATATATATATATATATATATATATATATATATATATATATATATATATATATATATATATATATCTATATTGCATTCAGACATTGGATCCACACTCTGAACCTCTCACTGCAAAATATCTGACCAAAGGCACTGTTAATGGGGGTGAAAGGGCCCAAAATAGGGATCTCTTGTAATTATTGCCATTATCCCTTTCTCCACAGCTGAAGTGATCTGCCTTGCAACAAACTAACCAGCACTTGCAAGTCTTGAACCCAGGATCCTGCATAACATAGCCACAGCAAGTTACTAGTAAGCCATTTCAGCTGTAAGATGTCAGGATGATTTCTCTAACATATCATGCAGAACAGTCAGTCTACCATAGGGAATGTACAATGTGGAAGCACTAAACATTCTAATGATACATATATACACATACACACACACACACATATATATATATACATGTACATATATGTATATATATATATATATATATATATATATATATACATATATATATATATATATATATATATATATATATATATATATATATACACATATAAATATATAAATACTTATAGATATATAAAAAGAATATATATAGAGGGTGCACAGCATATCAAACAGCCATTATTCCTACAGTAGTCACCTCTTCAAATGGCCAGTGTCTGATTCTTTCCTACAAATGAGAATTATTGCATGAAACATATACCCAGACACAATGTAAAGGACAGGACACCACACACAGTTTGCATACATAGAAATGTTTATTTGTGTACTATTTCAGTTGTTTATGCCATTTCTTATAGCAGTTATGTGTTTGAAATGCATAATAACTGATTAATGCAACTCTCAAACAAAACATAAGATACAGTAATCTGCAAAACATAACATATTTTGCTGTCTAGGCTAAAGCCTTCAAGGCGTACAACAGTAAAAGATCCAGAAAGAAGTAAGCCCCTGCAAGTATGGTAGCTAAACAGGCCCAAAAGTCCTCAGCCAAAATCAAAATGCAGAGCCAGCAAACAGTGACATATAAATGTATTAGTAAATGATAAGGAGAATAACAACAGACCAGTTTTGGCTAAAAATATGTTAAGCCTACACTGATGAAGGCTTAAATTTTTAGCTGAAACTGGTCTGTTGTTATTCTCCTTATCATTTACTAATAAATTTATATGCCACTGTTTGCTGGCTCTGCATTTTGATTTGTACAACAGTAAAAAAAACACTTGCCTTGAAGATAAGAATCAATCAGCACTTAATTACTGATGTGGTTCAACAGCCTCCAATTACACTCTGTACTCAACCCCTAGGGGGAAAAGTATTAGTTGCCATAATGTAAATGAATCTGTTACATAACAATGCTTAACTTAAAACGTCACTGTCACACTGACAAACAGAACTGTGTGTAAGACAGTAAGCTCTAGCCCACCACTGTTCCTATGGTGAAACGTATGAAAATGTACAGCCACATACCTTAATGTTTCTTATTACTGATATTCCTCACATGTTGTAACAGCCTAGGTTAAAATCATTTAATACCCCTCACCCATAAAATGTCTTATAAGGGCATATAACACTGTTCTCCATACACTGACCTCCGGACTGTACAGGGTCACACATGTTTTGTCCAGCTGTAGCCCTCATATATATGGACCCTACCCCACAATTGGTGTGGGAGTCCACAACATCACTGGAATGATAGCAGGAATGCCAGCACTAAATAATGATAGGCCATTACCTAACAACCTCATACTGCATGATATCTGGACAAAGCCTGGTATATAGGTGGAGGACAGAGGCTGAAACACAGATGTTATACACTGTGAAAGTTGCTGGTTATACAGAAAAAGCACATACTCAAACTATTTCCTGCATTACACCAGTTCACACCCTAAATGCCAAAAGAAATCAGTTGTGAAAGGACAACTAGTCCGGGCAGCAAGGATGGTGACCGAAGATTCTCATTTTGAAGAGGAGTGTGAGACCCTTAGGTTTATGTTCACACATAGGGGGTATCCAACACAACTACTATCTCAACTGATCCTAGAAGTCTGTAATAAAAGGAAACAGGGCATTTATAAACCAATTTTAGATGGCACTAGATCTAGTGAGGTAGGTACAGATAGTTTTTCAGAGTACCTGAGGAATACTCACCCAGTAAGTAACATAATTCTAACTAAACATGTCACATCATATACCCTGAGTTTTACAACAACATTTTGTCATGACTCAGGTGAATTAATAAGCATTATTAAGAAAAACTGGGTGTTATTAACAGCAGAACATGATATGGGAAGTAAACTAGGTGAACATCCTATGGTGACTTTCAAGAAAGGTAGGAACCTTAAAAACATTCTTGAATCAATTAGACCAATTCCTACTAGAAACCCATGGATGCTGAGGTGCGAAGTATGTAATTAATGTAAATACATCGAAACAGGATAATTTAATGTGAGAGACAATACCTATTGGTTACACCAAAGGTTTAACTGTAACTCTAAATCTATAGTCTATTTAGCATCATGCCAATTGTTTCCAGCATTTTATGTCAGCAAAACTGACCGTAAGTTTAAAGAGAGGGTTTATGAACATATTTACAATATAGGAAAGAAAAAACTTGACAATGCACTAGCCAAACATTGCAGTGACTTTCCAGATCACAAATTCAAGTTTAAAGTCATTGACCAAGTCCAGACAGATATAAGAGGTGGGCCAGTGCCCTTACTACTTGAAAGAGCAGAACTGTTATGGCAACTTAAACAAAATGCCTGTCAGTACCCAGGCTAGAATGAGTTCTGCTCTATCACAAGCATTTTAAAACTGAAAGCCCTAATGAGATAAAACATTTATATATATATATATATATATATATATATATATATATATATATATATATATATATATATATATATATATATACATACAAGCAAAAAAAATTTAAATGCATTTCTTTTCTATACACACATATATTTTTTAGTATGAATTTAAATATCAAATAAATCTAAAAAACAAATGGAAGAGAAATAGATCTTTTGTTGGGAATGTCAAGCCCCTTTTATGTTTCTGACTTTTTTAGTTTTGGTTCTAGTTTCTGACTTCATAAGTCTCTTGTTTTTAAAACAATGTACTGTATGTTTAAATTCAATGACTTGTTAATGAATAATGAATGTGTTTTAATGACCAAAGTAGTCACATGATGTATATTTATACATTAGTTAAGCAAGGTTTGTTATCTGAAGAAGTTTTGCTATCTAGCTTAACGAAAAGTGCTTCATACTGATATTTTGTGGAATAAAAGGCTTGTTTTTTAGTTACTTGTGAATGTACGGCTCTCTTTTCTTGTTTTTACAGTCATTTGTGTTTGTTTATATAGTTTTGTCATTATAAACTTCATCATACTACATCACAGCACCCTATTTGGCCACAGGTCCCATGCTCTGCAGGAGAGGACCACACTGTGGAATGAGCTCCTCCACAGGGTAAATAATGTCGGACTGCATAACTGCAGTTATGAGCAGGTGTGGCATCAGTGCACTGATCTGATACACCAGATCCGTCAGCATGCCGCTGCAGTTAGGAGGGACCAGCTTGCCACAGGTGGGGATCATGCCATCCAGCCCTCACTGACACATGCTGAGGAGCTCCTCATCAGCCTTGGGGCACCCCCTCTGCCAGCCAAGCCAGGAACCTGAAGATAGCATTGTGGAGGTGGGTGCCACCCACACAATGGACGAGGTGCATGCAGGTAAGGCCCCAGGGCACATTAGTAGACCGCTGTTGCTTATCCATCTTCATCTGTAAAATATGTACATGCATATGTCAGATAACATAGTCTGTTGCTGCAGTGTAGTAATGAACAGATGTGCATAATCTCTAGTATTGTGGGTTTGTACTGTTGATGTACTGAAATGCTGCTCCCACTATGTACCAATGCCACAGGTGTGGCTACTGACATTACGTCTCTCACACAACTATGTAGGTCCGACTGGTATACAACTGGGGCAGCAGCCTGTAGCTGGTGATTATGGAGTTGCTTTGTTCAGGTTTGCCAATACACTGGCCATGTTATGGCCATGGTATTTGCCATGTACACATTTAACACACCTACCCATAATGCATGCTGTACATGTTCACTTATTGTTGCTGTTAACTGCACTGCATCACAGTGGTCACCATGGTGGCATATCTG
The DNA here is from genome assembly GCF_019279795.1 of Protopterus annectens. Taxonomy (NCBI): domain Eukaryota; kingdom Metazoa; phylum Chordata; order Ceratodontiformes; family Protopteridae; genus Protopterus; species Protopterus annectens. Next base: position 149,841,493 of record NC_056738.1, on the reverse strand, counting down.
AAGGGTATGTAAGAGTCCTGCAGTATACCTATCAACCTGTCAGTGCAAGATGTGGACAGAGATGAACATAATGGTGGGACAAATGGCCTACAGTAGGGACATGTCTGAAACATTACCATTATACAGTGGCTACAACAGTGTATACACCACTATTACAATGGCAACTGTTCCTGATCTAAACAACGGTAAATCACAATACCACATGCCACACCTTTTACAACCTGTAATGTGATCCTAACATGAGCAATGAATGTGTAATATGGAATCCTATGTTAGGACAACAACTATGGGGAATACATACCTTAACAAACACTGGAAGCATATGTGTGCACACACTAAAATTAACATATTGTGGAAACAGCGTTTGAGGTACTGACAGCATTCACTCTTCTTGAGTACACACCTTCCATCAAGTACAGGGCCTCAATGTCACACCAAGTAATGGTCTGCTGTCCAAGAAGTATGCCCATGACATTTGCCCACTCACCTGCAACAGAGGCAACCGTGGCTTGCACACAACTTACAAACCATGGAATGGATCCCATATCCGAAAGGTAGCACTCAGGAGTGGGGGAAGTAGCCTTACCTCACCATTGCATATACCATGGCAAACAGTGCAGACAGTCATGTATGTGTGTATGAAGTATGGGACAACATTAATGTAGAAAATAAACAGATGCCCATCCAAGACAGAGGACAACACATGTTGCAAACTAGTCATGGAGGCTGCCCAGAAACATGCAGCAACACTGAGGGACTGGCAGGAATGTCTAGCAAGTACTGCCTGTGCAGTACCTGTGTCGACAATCACATGGAATCTGCATAAGTGTGGCCTATGGGTTAGGGTGATCAGATGGAAGAGTTGTTCCACAGGAAACATCATACAGTGCTCTCTACAGGTAGCATATGCATAACAGCAAGTCTCCCAAAGGCATGTGTTGCAGTGTGTAATGGTGTACTGAGACCAAGGCTGAAACCTACAGACAGTATTAATAAAGATACATGTGGTGCACAAGCAACACCTCACTCTACCTCAGGCCCACCATCTCCATTTTTACCTTGCTGGTGCCAGTGTACACCTTTAGGTTTGCTGTTCATTAGCAGGAACTAGGCCGGTAGACATGGCGTTCTGAATTTGGAACACTGCAAAATGACACTCATCTGTGGCCCATAGTTGTCAAGCATCTGCAATAAGGCTGAGGATGGGTAGGGGTGTCATCCTGAAACACAACAGTGAACTGAAGCATACATCCAAAGCTCACTAAGAATGGCTGTATCTGAACACAGTCAAGATCATGAATTGTGCCAGACACAACCCTGACTCCACAGCAATAGTGAAGGTACTATGTGACCTCCAAGGGTGGTGCAAATGAGCTGACCTTGCAATCTGGCAGAGTTGGGGACATTTGTAGGGTGGAATGACCAAATAATGGCAAGTGAAGATGAGCCATGCTAGTATACCCCTTCCAGGAATAGTGACTGCTGTAGTTCATTTAACAGGTGCTGTAACAAAAATACAACCAACTGCGTTGACCCAAACAAAAGCATGACCAAGAACGGAGGCCAACAAACCACTTTATTCACAAAATGGAATTAAGCACTTTCGTGTGCGTATAGCATACACTTATCAGAATTCAAAAAACAATTACAAACAATAAGTTTAAATAACCCTCCTACAGAGTCACATGGCTCAAGACACGCCTAAAAATTTTTTTAACCCTTTTAACCCTAACACTTTTACCCTGCTCATCACCACATGTATAAAAAAAGAGAATTAAAATTGAAAGTACTATAAACACAACCTTGTTACTTAATATGTTCACATTCTAATACATCTAAATAAAATACTTGAATGCAATAAATCCATTTAAAAGGGAGCACTAGGTTAAATATAATAAGACATAAGCCTCAATACACAAGATATAGAAATAGATTAATTAAAGCCTCAGGGTGAGGTGGTGTTTAATTTCAATTGCCAGTGCAATTCCCTACATTGTATCATATCATTCCACAGACCCCCCAACACATTTTGATAAATGGTGTTGATACCAAAAAATAAAAAACATGATCTGGATGCTTTTCCAAATGGCAAAATAAAGCATTAGTAGTTTTCATATGTTTGATATCATAAATATGTTCATAAATCCGATCTTTAAAACTATGAATAGTCTTTCCAACATAAAAACTTGGACACTCTTTACATAGTCCCACATATACCATGCCTACCAACTTGCAATTGCAAAAAAAGTACATTTTGATATTAATTCCATTAATAAACACTTCATTTTTTTCTTAAATATATTGACAGTAGCTACAAGTACCACACTTGTAAATACCCCAAAGCCCTGTCACTAACCAGAGTAAAAAGTTTGTCATTACTTTCCAACATATTCTTTATACACTTGGCTTTTCTAGTAACAAATCCTGGTCTAATCCCCAAAATATCAGGACTCCCTTCAAAAGCTTGAAAAATCGCCTAATTTTGTTTAATAATATCTTAAATGGCACTATATTCCTCAGTAAATGTGGTAATAAATGAACAAATATATTGACCATTGTAATCTCTCTGACCTACTAAAGACTCACTATTAGTCAAAATAGGTACGACCATCCCCTGTTTCCTCTTATGGAGGACCTCACTGTATATTGAATCAACTAACTTGGAGGGGTATCCTCTAGTGATGAACATTTCCTTTAAATATTCACATTCCTTATAAAACATGCTGCAGCAAACCATTGTGTGAAGGGTGTGCACACTTATGCAACCCACATATTGTATGCATCTCATTCAGCATCTGCACGACTAACACATTTGTTTGATACTGCATTTGATTGCACAGGTCATATGTCACATATCAGGTGTGTGTAATGCTAACATATGCAGTATTTTGGCCCCATTGAATACCATGGAAGAGGCTGGCATATCAACAAGGGTGTGTACACTCCTCATATCCACATTAAGCTTTGAAGGTTGTCAGTGTAATTGGATTTTATTGCTCATACATGCACTGCTGATGATGAGATCTGCAAATTAGAGGTCAGGCATTCACTATTGACATCTGTCCCAGGTATGTGTCAGACAAACACATAGGGACTGTGAGCAACAGAGCAAATACAACTGCCACACATATACATATTCGGCAATGATATGTACACTTGTGAGGTATGGGGCACATTACATGCCAAGGTGCTGTACAGGTGCACAGCAAAACTGTGTACATGGGTGCGGTGTGTTCCAGGGGAAGGGTCATCACCTACTAAAACAACCCATGCCTCACAGAGATGTATAATGTTGGTAACAGGGATTGAGTAGTGCATGCTGTTGAGTGCCATATATCATACATGTTGACTGTTGGGTAATGAGAGGTCTGTGTAATATCTTTGTGGCACCTCACCTGTAAGTGTGTGTGTGTGTGTGTGTGTGTGTGTGTGTGTGTGTGTGTGTGTGTGTGTGCGCGCGCGCACGCGCACGTGTGTGTGAATGTGTGTAGAGGTAAGTAATAAAGTACAGGTCTTAAATTACATTTTTTATTTTCCCCTCACAGGTGGTGAGGTGGGTCAGGGTCCATCCTGCAGGAAAACTGATGTTAGTGTCCATACAGACTCTGATAATGATGATAGGTATGGTGAGGCACAGTCAGGGTTGTCAGGGGCTGAAGCTGTGCCATTGGTTGACATCCCACTTTTATCCACTCCATTCCTGCACACAGTCACAGTGCCCATACATACCCCATCACCAGTGGCCATAGATAAGGGACAGTTGGCGGGTGGTGGCATGGGACAGGACAGTGTGGTGACTATGGCAAGTGTGTCTGTACACAGCAGCTATAGCCAGATGACTGGCGAGGTACCACACAGGCAGATGTACAGGGGTGCTTGCAGGAGGGCTGCTGGCCATCATGCCCTGGGCAGAAGTGCCCCAGCAGATGTCACCAGATGCATGTTTCAGGCCATCATGGAGGCACAGGCATGTATGGAAAGTTACACCAGACAGAGTCTGAGGCTCCAGAGGACTACTCATTCTGCTATACTTGACAACATCCGTGATCTTGCAGGTTCCCAACATTATTTAGCAGAGGTCCTGGATAGACGGTTGGGTGAGATGGCAGGAATCATTGACCGTGTGATGTCTGTGTTAGAGCATATAGTGGGAGAAGGGTGTCATCCACATGGATGTAGGTCAGCAATACCAACAGGTGGAGGTCTACATGGACGTGCAACAAGTCACAGCTGCTCCCGTAGTGGCAGTACCAGCACTGCATGGGGGGTGCTGTCCACACTACAATGCATCAAGCCACGTGCACATGGTCCTGGCTGGTCCCAACATGGATGTGGATCCAGTGGACAATTGTCATCATCGGGGAGAGTAACATATCTGGGCTTCTACCTGGTAGTGCCCGTGAAACCCCTGGCAGGCACAGTTCCTATGTCTGTGGCCAAACATGGTGAACTGTACACCCTGCCATGCATGGTCTGCATCTGTCCAACAAACCCCTGTATAAGGCAGCCACATGGTAGAACTGTGTGCATACACACACACACACACACACACACACACACACACACACACACACACACACACACACACACACACACACACATCACCAACACAGCTAGGGCACCTCTATACCTACACACACCACATCTGCACAGCCCAATTGATAAAGAACTCCCTAACACACACACACACACACACATGATGTCAACCAAACAGCTTAGCCTAGGTCTCTGGCAAACCCAAAAAACACACCCTGTGCATATTATGATACCTGTGCCACATCCCTGTCATCCATACCATTGATGCAGGGTCATGCTAACATGGTTCTGATGCACAGGGTGAATGTATAATGTATAATAAACTATCATCCATACCTTGGTGCTTGGACAAAAAATGCATAGCCACTGGGCTTTCAACTTTCTTTCTCCTATATTTATATGTAATTTAGATATGTTTTCCTTTATTTGTGTGTATATATGTGCATTGGAAAATTAATTTTGCATCAGAACTATTTTATATTTTATATATAACATGTAAGGTTGCCTGATTTAGTAATTAGAATTT
>NC_056738.1:149718931-149831431 GCF_019279795.1 Protopterus annectens | reverse complement strand
ATTTAATTTATCTAAGGATGAGTACAAAGTTTTACAAGATTTGAGGAATGACAAAAAAATTCGGGTTATGAAACCCGATAAAGGGGGAGGCATAGTAATATATGACAGTATGCAATATGCTTCCAAAATGCATGATCTATTACATATGTCGGGTAACTATGAGATTGTTTCATTGAATGAAGTCAACATAACATATAGGAGTATAGACATGCACGTGGAAGAATTTTTGATAGATAAAAGAATCACTGTAGAAACTTATAACTATCTGAAGGTTGAACATCCCTTATTAGCATCCCTTGTTGGGATTCCTAAAGTACATAAAGATGTTGACAATCCACCCTTCAGACCTATCATTTCTGGTAGTAGAGCCAAAACGTTTCCCATGGGGGGGTAGCCGTCGATACTATGCTTAAACACATTTATGACAAAATTCCTCATTTAGTCAAAGATTCTTTGGGATTTTTGAAAAATTATCCAGTTTATTTATGTAAAGAAGATATGTTATTCGTCACAATAGACGTTATCGATATTTTTTCTTGCATTCCCAAAGATGAAGGGTTAGAAGCCTTTGCAAATAGTATTAGGAAGTATGCTGAATTTGATTGAGACAAAGCTTGTCTCATTCTAGATATGATGTCCTTAGTCTTGGAACATAATTATATTTATTACGAAGGAGAATATTTCGGGCAAACCAGAGGTGTGGCTATGGGGGCAGCTTGTGCCCCCATATTTGCGAACCTAGTTATGCTTGACTGGGAAGAAACCACTGTTTTCCAGAGTGAATTTTTTAAATACATAAAACATTATTCCCGTTTTCTTGATGACATCTATATTTTATGGGACGGCAGTCCTACTATGCTGGAAAAATTTTTGGAATATATTAATCATAGTAATGACTACTTAAAGTTTATATCATCTAGTAATCATGAAGGCATACCTTATCTTATCACTTATGTTTCAAAAGGAGAAGGAAATTTCAAATCTCGAATATACAGGAAAAACACATTTTCCAATGGTTACTTGGAGTACTCAAGTAACCATCCTAGGAAATTACTTACTAATATATACAAAGGACAACTCATACGAGCCATAAGAATGACATCATTACATTCAGAGATGTTAGAAGAAGTGTCATATATTACCTCTCTATTCAGAGATAGAGGTTATGACAAGAATATGATGATAAATGTGAGTAAGCAAGTTATTAATGAGTGGGGAAGAAAATACACCCCTTTATTAGGTTATAATTATTATAACAAAGACATTGTCCCAATTAATCAGGAGAGGCTTATAAGTACAGGAGCAACATTCAGTAGAGCATGCGTTTTGGAGTATGGTCCACATGCCACAAAAGTAAAGAATATAATGGTCAATAATTGGAATATAATTTTAGCAGATTATGATATAGCCAATATATTAGGGTCTCAACCCATATTTGTTAACAAAGTGGGACGCAATATTAAGAACTATCTTGAAAGAGGTCAAATATCTAAAGTCCCATCCAACAGGTATACTAAAAAATCTGGAAGTTGTAATCAGTGTTATGCTGTTTATGAGGAAGGGGGAATTACCTTAGACAATGTGAATAGGTCTAACATCAGATTTCAACAGGGTAATTGTAATTCCAAATTGATAATATACCTAGCTAAGTGTACTGTGTGTTCAGGATTTTACATAGGAAAGACAGAGAGGAAGTTTAAGAAGCATATTTATGCACATTTGTATAGTATAAGGACGAAGGATGAAAACAATGCCTTATATAGGCATGTAAAGAAGTGTGGAGACAGACCCAATTTCAAATTTGCTATACTGGACACCATTCAAATAGACCCTAGAGGAGGAGATTATAAAGGTATATTATCATACAAGGAAATTTGGTGGCAATTATACACCAATGCTTCCACACTGCCAGGGCTTAATGATTACACCACCATCAAGCCACTGCTGAATATTGCCTGTTAGTTCACATTTACATCTAAATCAAGTTATATACAAATAATTGAGGCCACTAATCTATAATGTACTGTATTAGGGTGATTTTTTAACATGGTAATTTAGGACTAAAGTATTATTTATAAAACAGATTTGTATAAATTAAATATGTTTACGTAGATTATTGATAGGATTTGACATGTATTGCATTTATTCATTAGGACGGTTTTAGTCTTTTTTAATGGATGTGTTACTTTAAATTTAGCGCCAAAATATTTATTTAAATGGCAACAGTTATTTGGAGTATTGTTCTGATGAAGCCCGTAATGTAGCGGGTGAAAGCGCTTAACTTGTTGGATCTTATATCACATTAAATCATTGGTTTTTACTACTTTAGAATGGTCAACTTTGGTTTTTGTTAGTGTAGATTTCTGCAGTCTCTACTACAGTGAATTATGGTTTCATAAAGGGTGTTTTGGCGTCTCAAGACATCGTGGCATTGGCGTTCTTCATCACATTTTGTCAGTTCAGCAGTATTGTTTGAACGCTAATTGTAGTCTTTTATTGGAACATTTCTAAAGATAGGAAATGTGTGAGTAACACATTACATATAAGACTCCAAACTCTGGCCAGTCTGCAGATAGTCCTACAGGTGAGAGTTTCCTCAACCACATAACACTGTCATGCCAGACTTTAAATCATGCAGAACAACCATATCCACACAAACTCTGTTAAACCAACATTACTTCAAATGTAGAACAGCAATACTTACATTCTGTCCCCATGTCTAGAACATCCCCCTCCTGTTTGTTGGTCTATCTCCACAGTGTATGTTGTAAGAGGTATTTCCAACTACCCTCTGTGATGCTGTTTGTCAGACACCCACATGAAGTCCTGCTCACAGTGAAGGAAAAGGGCCAATACTGACATGAAGTGCTTAGTTATAGGAGTGTATTTCCATGCAATTGGCTATAGGAATGATACCACAGCTGTTCCACATGCAATTAGCAAGTGGGGGGACTGCAATTCGTACACAGGCCATCAGCTGATCATGAGCATTACTTACTGTTAGAAAAATATGTATTTGAACATGTATAAAGTGTTAGTTTAAAAGCAAATAGTATATAATGCATTTTATTCCATTTACAATATGGCAATAAGAATGATTTTACATGTAATTGCTTGAATTTTTGGAGCTGCAGTGTATTTGAACTCTGACCCTGGCAGTAGCCAGCTCAGCAAGCTTATGTTTTTCACTAATGATTATCTGCTGGGTCAGGAAATTAAATGTATAAAGCATTGAAAATCTTCTTCCTTCCGCTGAGATAATTGGCCTTGTGAATGTTATCAAAGATAAGACACAGCTGCTAAAGTAAAGTTGCAAGAAGAACAAAGAAGTATATTACAAGACTGAACCAACTATTGTATTCGAACAGGCCTGAAACCTTGAAGGAGTAACATTTACAGAAAGACATTATAACGAACCAGGTGCTTTGCAAGGCTGTATTATTCCCATGGGAAAGCTTTTAAAATGTATAACATCAGCTTTTTCTTATGAATAGAATATTGTAGACCATAGTGATGTAGGTGCCCTGTGACTAACCACGTCAGTAAGGTGGGCACAGCTTGAATGTAAGACTATATAAAATTGTGTATTTCCTGCATCATGTCAGACAAAACTCTGTACTTGTATGGTTTTTTGCCTCCTGGTGTACACTAGTAAACTTTTGCATCTGAGCCTCCTGTGTTGTTATCATTGTTTTTATTTAACAGTTTGGTCCTTCGGACCGGAAGCCCTCAGACAGCTACAGATCAGAGTGTACCGGTGGTCGAATACTGCGCAGGAGAAGCTACCGAAACGGTTCTTCTTGAAACACAAAGACCTCCGACTGAATTGTCGTTTTGAGAGGCTGGCCACTTTCTGATCTGCGGCCGAAGAGCGGTCTCGAACTGGTCGACTCAGGAGGCTCAGGTAGGAAGATATTTGCCTTTTTTCTGTTTTAGATCAGGGACTAGGTTACAGTAAATGTCATTGTCAAAGATTTGTTATACATATCAGGGACAAAAGGAAATTACTGTATATTTTGTCAGAGATCAGGGAAACAGAATAAGGTAGGCAGTTATTCTAGATAAACTGTGTAAGAAACTGAAATACCACGTGGTGAAAAGGGTTACGTAACATTTTTTTTAAAAATGGGAAATCAGTGCACTAAAAACTCACGAGATCCGCCCCTAACTGACGACGCAAAATATATGCAATTACAACGGGCTGATAATGTAAGGTATTACACAAAATGGGTCAATAAATACGGATTTGACGGTAAATTAAATAAGATTTCATTAGTTAAACTTTTAAAACAGCTTAAATCTGACGCAGAAGGTCAGGCAAAAAAACAACAGCAATTAGGCATTCCTCAGGCACACAGGTGGATTGAGGAAGTAAACCGAAGGGAACAAAAAACTAAAAATGCTAAAACGTTATTTTTAGACAAAGAGAATAATAATACAGTAATAGCAACGGCTCCTCCTCCTCCGCCCCCTCCAATGCCTTTTTCAGGATATGAAGCAGGAGGACAAGCTGGTCCACCTCCACGTTATCCTGAAGTCACAAGAGCACTAAAACCATTTGTTAGAGATCCTATTGAAACTAGGTCCCGGACAAGTAAAACACTTGGGGACACAGACCTATATCAAATAGGGAGAAACACACTAGAAGAGAGTGAGGAAGAAATCTGTCCACTAATCGAGGTACCAAATCCTCAGGCAGGACAGGAAGGGCAGGACCCAACTCTTCTAGTATATAGACCATGGACACCGGAAGATATTCGGAAAGCTACAGAGGGAATCCCTCATCCAAAAGTTAATTACACAAAGTTTTTACAAGATTTACAAGGTATGAGACTAAGTTACCACTTGAATGGGGAAGAAGTAGAAAAGGTAGTTAGACAAATTGTGGGTCCAGATTGGCACATGATTTGTGGCACCTGAAATCCTCGTAATGCAGAGCTTAAACCACTCCCACATAGTGACGCAGAATTAGACAACAGAGTGAAAGGTCTTACAGACTGAATTTCTGAAAAATGGAAACCTAGAGCAGATTGGACTTGCATTAACCAATGCATACAACAAGAGAATGAAACTGTAGATGGGTACTATGGTAGATTATTGGAATGTTTCAATAACCATAGTGGTATGGCTATCCCTGAAAATCAGACACATGATACCTCGTATGAACAGCAACTGAAAAATGCGTTTTTGAAAGGTTGCATTGCACCTATCAGTAGTTTTATTACAAAACATATGATAGATCATCGAACAAGCAGGCTACAAGCCTTACTTGAATATGCTAGACATGCTGAAAGACACTTTAATAGTAAAAAGAAAAAGAAGACACAAGTCTTCACAGCTGAAGACGGAGCTGAGGTCTTTGTAGTACAGTCAGGTAAAAAGGGTAAGAAAAATACCCAGGGAAATAGACAATCTGACAAAAGGTCAGAAGATTTTGAAGAGAGAAAAAAGAAAGGTGAGTGCTTTAAGTGCGGAAAGAAAGGACATTTAGCAAGGGATTGCAGGCTAAATAAAAAGGTGACTACAGAAAATAAAGGTGATGAGGACTGACTATATGATAGTGATGAAAGTCAGAAATCATCAGAAAAAGCAAACAAACAAAGGGCAAATGTAAATGTAGTGGAAGGAACAGAGGAAGTGCAAGCAGATGTAGAGGATGAAGAAAGTGAAATTTTAGATTTGGCATTACTGAGCTTGGAGCTCTATCTGGCAGACACAAAACCGGAAGTTACACTTCTGGTAGAAGGAAGGGAAGTAAAATTCTTGTGTGACTCAGGAGCGTCACGAACTTTGATACACCCCTCAAAGTTACCAGAAAATTCAGAATCACCTGATTATATATTAGTGAAAGCAGCAAATGGACAGCTATACAGGGAGCCACTCTCCCATGATGTAGCAATAACTGACCCTGTTTCAGGCATGACTCAGAAAAGTAAAATTGTAGTTTCTGAAAAATGTCCAGTAAACTTACTGGGAAGAGATCTTATGCAGATATTTGGCATAGCGGTAGTTCCCACTATGCAGGGTATGGAAGCACAAAGACAAATGGATACTTTTGTGGTGCGACCGGAGGGTGAAACTTTTTACTGGTACAGCCAGGACCTAGTTACGACTGGTCCAGGGGCAGTAACCGAGGAACTGATGAATGTAGCCATCAGTAAGGCCCCCTCCCTTGACACTGACCAACAGCATTTGTTACACTGTACTCTATACTACTGTAGCATGCCAGGACCTGATAAAGAATATGAGCAAGAATTATTCAAAAATCCTGCTAACAGATTAGTATTACGAACCTTGTATTGGGATACTGAGGGAAACAGTGTGGTAAGCTGTTCACTACCTCAGGAATTCATGACACTGTACAAATCTAATAGACTACCACATGTCAGCTTGACAAAGAATAAGGATGTGAGATGGGCAGACTTAGGAGAAAAAGTAACAAGATGGGAAAAACAAACTGATTTAGAATTATCAGAACAGGGAATTTAAAAAACAGAAATTGAATTGGCTAACACAGACACATCCAGCTGTACACGTACAAACTAGTGAAGACAGCTGATTAGCATTCTTATTAGAAGAAGAAGAAAAAGCCTTGTGTGACATACCAGATATTCTTTGGTCAACAGGTAAATCAGATGTAGGACTTATTCAAACAGCAGGATCAGTAACTATTACACCAAAATCAGCATTTAGACCACAGAAAAGACAATACCCCTTGAGGAAAGATGCAGAGCAAGGAATCAAGCCTATAATAGCAGCATTACTCAAGGAAGGAGTACTGGTAGAATCTCTTGATTCACCATGTAACACCCCCTCTATTTCCTGTTAAAAAGCAAACGGGAATGGCGGATGGTACAGGATTTACAAGCTGTAAACAATGCAATAATACCCAGAGCACCTACGGTGCCAGACCCACACACCTTGTTGAATGATTTGAAGCCACAACAAAAATATTTCACTGTGGTAGATATAAGCAATTCTTTCTTTTCAATACCTATACATCCTGATAGCCAGTATTGGTTTGCATTTACATTTCAGGGTAAAAGATATACCTATACTCGGCTACCGCAGGGATATTGTGAAAGTCCAACGATATTTGCACAAGAAATGGCAAGCAACCTGGCAGGGTTTACCCCACCAGGAGGTAGTCAGATTCTACTTTATGTAGATGACATCTTGCTAGCAGACCCTACCCAGCATCAATGCAGGGAGGATACGATAGCATTATTGAAATTTTTAGCAGCACAAGGACACAAAGTAAACAAAAGTAAGTTACAACTTTGGAGAAAACAGGTTAGATACCTAGGATATGTAATATCCAATGAAGGAAGAATATTAGACGAAGACAGAAAAACAGTGATTTTACAGGCACCCAAACCAGCAACCAAGAAGGAAATGATGTCCTTCTTGGGAACAACTAATTTTTGTCGAAGCTGGATATCAAACTATGCTTTAGAATCTGCTCCACTGGCTGATTTAATATATAAAACACCAATGGCAGCACAAGATGTATTACAATGGACACCTGAAGCAGAAACAGCTTTCTGCAGACTAAAACAATTGATAGCTTCATCATTAGTTTTAGGACTTCCAAATTACCACAAAAGATTTTTTCAGACCGTAGATTGTAAACAGGGATACATGACGTCAGTTTTGACGCAACAGCATGGGGATAAGCAATGCCCCATAGCTTACTATTCATCACAGTTAGACCCAGTGGCACGATCGTTGCCTCACTGTGTGCAAGCAGTAGTCGCAGCTGCAATGGCAGTACAGGCTTCAGCCTCAGTGGTATTATTCCACCCTCTCACATTGAGAGTGCCTCATGCAGTCGCGATAATTTTACTGCAAGAAAAAATAGCATATATATCTCCTGCTAGACATCTTTCATGTATGACCATACTGCTGAGCCAACCTCATATGGTAATTGAATGTTGTACAACATTAAATCCATCAACGTTACTCCCAACTCCTGTGGATGGCACACCGCACAGTTGCCTGCAGGAAATTGAGCAAATAACTTTGCCCAGACAAGACCTCACTGATATGCCCTTGGATGATGCCGAGGTGACATTTTATGTGGACGGTTCATGCAGAAAGGGTCCTACAGGGAAAAATCTAGTAGGGCATGCAGTAGTCACAGATACAGAGATTTTAGAAGCCCAACCCTTACAGCATAACCTGTCTGCTCAAGCAGCAGAACTGATAGCCTTAACACGGGCTTGTACTCTAGCGAAAGATAAATGTGTGAACATATATACTGACAGTCAGTATGCTTTCTCTACAGTGCATGTTTTTGCACAGCAATGGGAAAATAGGGGAATGATAACATCTACTGGCAAACCGATTAATCATGCGCAACTTATTTTGAACTTGTTAGATTCCATTCAGTTACCTACTAAAGTAGCTATTTGTAAATGTTTAGCTCATACAAAACAACAGGATGCAATTTCAAAAGGAAATGCAAAAGCTGATGCAGCTGCGAAGCAAGCAGCCTCAGACTCAGAAACTTTACTTTTAACCGAGGAATTACAACCTTCTGAGATTTTAGATCTGGAAATGTTAAAAACAATGCAGACACTAACTACGAGGGCAGAGAAACAGAAATGGAAGAAACGAGGTGCAATCCTCGAAGATGGACTGTATATCTCCAAAGAGAAAAAGCCAATATTGCCATCTAATTTATTTAGATATGCAGCTTTGTTGAGCCATGGGCAGTGCCATGTCTCAACAGGGGGGATGGTACAGTTAGTAAATCGAATATTCCAAACATATGGATTCACAAACTTCACACAAAAATTTTGTGCAGCATGTCATATCTGTAACAAACATCATGCACAAGGAGCATTCAAACCCAAGCAAGGGAGTTTTCCTATACCACCATATCTGTTCCATACTATCTGTATGGATTTCATAGAACTGAACAAATGTGAAGGGAAAAATACTGTTTAGTAATTATAGACATGTTTTCCAAATGGGTAGAAGCTTTTCCAACTAAAAATCCAGATGCAGCAACAGTGGCAAAGGCCCTAATAAAAGAAATAATTCCTAGATTTGGCATACCGGAAAGAATCTATAGTGACAATGGGACACATTTTGTTAATCAGACGATTCACCAACTTGGGAGATTCTTTGGGATCTCCTTAAAGAATCATTGTGCTTACCACCCACAGTCTGCAGGACTGGTGGAAAGGTACAATGGAATTTTAAAAAGCAAGTTGAGGAAGTTAATAAATGAAACACAGAAGAATTGGATTTGCTGTTTGCCTTTGGCACTGCTGAGCATGAGAACAGTTCCAAATGTAAAGGGTTTGACCCCCTTTGAAGTGATATTTGGAAGGGCATATTATGTGCCACAGTGGAAAGCTCTCATGCCTGCAGAACTAGAGGCTGACAGCTCATTAGCTAGCTATATGAAGAAACTGTTAACAAATAAAACTGTTTTGCAGTTGAACTCTTTTTCAGATAAAAGACAGACCAGAACGTTGGAAGCAGTGCTGACCCCAGGGTCCTGGGTGTGGTTGAAGGTCACGAAGAGGAAGAATTGGGCGAGTCCAAAGTGGGAAGGACCGTACCAGGTACTGTTGACGACGCCTACTGCAGTCAAAGTTGCTGAGAGGTCGTCCTGGGTCCACCTGACGCACTGTAAACCGGTAAAGAATTTTCAGCTTGATAAACATTTTGTGACTGATACACAACAAAGGCAGGATGGCCAAGAGCGAAATGAGTAAAAATGCAGATCAACCCCGAAGATATTGTTTAATCATCTTGTTGACTATGCATTTATTGACTATGATTGTGATGACCTTCCTTTTGTTGTGGTTTTTGCTACATATAACCACACAAGTGAAAGTGGAAAAACGTGATGAACTGTCTATAGACTGGCATCCAAACTTTAACACATACCTAGCTATGAAGCATGTATATGTAGAGACTATGAACATTTCAAATTGCTGGGTTTGTACTGCCATACCAACAGCATATGGAGGACTGTTGATGTCCGCTGTCCCCTTGGGGATAAATGAGACTTGGGAAAATTTACTTTTTGATACAGGTTCTGTAAGTTCACAGGACAAAATTGCATTGTATTTGCCTATTACACAGAGGGGAATTGTATGTTTCTATAAGAATGATACACTCCAAGTGGGTTGGAGTAACTGTAACATAACTATATCTTATAAATGCTATATTAAAGCTAAAGATAAAGGCACTGTTTGTAACACAAATTATGATTTATATTTGAGCTTAATGAAAACAACATTAAGTGATGTGCAGAGAAATCCTGTCTTGCATAAACAATTGTCTGTTATAGACAAGAAAATGTTTCATTCAGAATTAACCCGCATCAGTACTAAAGTAGAAAACTGTTATTTTGTTTGTGGGAAAAAGGCATACAAATGGCTACCTGAGAATTGGTCTGGCAGTTGTTTTTTGGGTTATCTGGTTCCGGCTATAAGGCATACTGCAGAATTACCTCTAGGTAAGATACGAAATGTAAGAGATGTAGCCCGAAAACCTGAAGATCCAATCGGAAAACCTGTAAATCCAATGGGAAAAATCGAAGCTGGTTGGAAGAACCATCATTCCGTGAAAGATAAAGAAAAATTGACTCATATGGACTTGAGTGACAGTGTTATATCCTGGGCTGGAATATTTCCAGCATATGGAGCAGTCAAATCTATCTGGGAGTTGAGAAAGCTGTCAAAGCTTCTCGAAGTAATGAGTAACGCAACTTTTTCTGCTCTCGTACTAGTGACTGATGAACTGAATGCAATGAGAACTGTTGTGCTACAAAATCAAATGGCTCTTGACTTCACCCTAGCGGCGAGAGGTGGTACGTGCGCGCTTATCAAAGAAGAATGCTGTGCGTTCATACCAGACAATCGACACGAGATTAATGACCACCTAGAGGTAATACAGCAGGTATCGGCCATGACTGAACCAGGCCCAAACCCACTGATGAACTTTTTCCAGAGTCTGTTTGGTGGGTGGGGTTCTATCCTAATGAATATTTTGATTGCTATTTGTGTTGGTCTGCTCCTATTAGGAGCATGTGTCTGTTGTGGGATCCCCTGCATGAAAAGATTAGTCAAAGATTTTGTTGATATATCTGTAACTCAAACTTTGTACCAAGACATTGAATTGGAACTATTGATTCCAGACAAAACTTTTTCCGAAATATAAACAAAATGACTTGCCTAGTTGAAAGTCCTTAAAGGAGAAGGCTAGGGGACGATATAACATTGTTTATGTTTCTGAATAGAATAAAAAGTATTAAAAGGGAGGAAAATGTTAGAAAAATATGTATTTGAACATGTATAAAGTGTTAGTTTAAAAGCAAATAGTATATAATGCATTTTATTCTATTTACAATATGGCAATAAGAATGATTTTACATGTAATTGCCTGAAGCTTTGGAGCTGCAGTGTATTTGAACTCTGACCCTGGCAGTAGCCAGCTCAGCAAGCTTATGTTTTTCACTAATGATTATCTGCTGGGTCAGGAAATTAAATGTATAAAGCATTGAAAATCTTCTTCCTTCCTCTGAGATAATTGGCCTTGTGAATGTTATCAAAGATAAGACACAGCTGCTAAAGTAAAGTTGCAAGAAGAACAAAGAAGTATATTACAAGACTGAACCAACTATTGTATTCGAACAGGCCTGAAACCTTGAAGAAGTAACATTTACAGAAAGACATTATGACGAACCAGGTGCTTTGCAAGGCTGTATTATTCCTATGGGAAAACTTTTAAAATGTATAACATCAGCTTTTTCTTATGAATTGAATATTGTAGACCAACCACGTCAGTAAGGTGGGCACAGCTTGAATGTAAGACTATATAAAATTGTGTATTTCCTGCATCATGTCAGACAAAACTCTGTACTTGTATGGCTTTTTGCCTCCTGGTGTACACTAGTAAACTTTTGCATCTGAGCCTCCTGTGTTGTTATCATTGTTTTTATTTAACACTTACAAAACCCAAGCTGCTGCCAATGCAAAACAGATGTACTTTTCCACATCCACCAGAGAGGGATAGAGGGAGAGAGAGAGAGAGAGAGAGACAGAGACAGAGACACAGACAAAGTAAGAAAGGAAGGGAGTAAGAAAGTAAGAGTCAAGCATGTTTGTGTATGATCTGTGGGTGGAGAGTGGTATCTGGGTATTATAACAATTGCCTATATTGTTTACTAATCCATACTGTCACATAGTAATTGCACATGGCTGTACACATTTATGGCTGAGAATTGTCTACAACAACCTCTACAGTGTTTGAAAACTGTTGGCCTTGTAATGTGGACACTGGGATATAAAGATCTTCAATATAATGATATAGCAAAACCCACACTACAATGGGTCCTGTCATTACACAATCACCCCAACACCCACACAGAATACTGATGACACACACACAAACAAACACTTATCAGCACTGGGTTTCAAACCCCTACCTGATTATGTATTGTTATTACAGTTTTACACAGTTATTGCACACACCATGGAGCTTACATGTTGGAGAGCTGTCCAAAGGTATCTTTGAAGGTGAGTGACATCAGCAACAGTGCTAAAGGAGGGGTAAGGGAAGTGTAGTAAGTGTGAATGTCCACAAACACAGGTGTCAACGAAGACACACACACACACACACACACACACACACACACACACACACACACACACACACACACACACACACACACACTCTGTCAAAGAAACACACACATTATTACAGTTGGCAGGATCAAGATTAGAACTCCTTCCTAACTAGTTTGCTACATTACAGAGCTTATCAGGCTGAAATATTGCCAAAGAGTTATTTCAAGGTGAATGACATCAGCAGGCGTGCTAAAGTAGGGTAATGGGTGGTGTAGTGAGTGAGTGTGAATGGCTTCAAAATCATTCATTTACACACACACACACACACACACACACACACACACACACACACACACACACACACACACACACACACACACACACACTTGCTAGTACTGAGATGCATAGGTTCATTGCTTCACAGGTGTGTAGTAGGTGAATAGGCCTGAAGGCTGTACAAGGCTAGGCAAAGGGCACCTTGGCATCAGGCCACATGACAACAGTCTCCAGTGTGGCTCAGGGGTGTAGTCCCTGGAGTTGTCTCCAGGGGTGGGTATTGTATTCACCATCCACTCATCTGGGTTACTATTGTGGGTGGCCAGTGATATGCACTGCTTCCCATGTATATGATCTATATTCCATAACATGGACAGTGTCTGGGTTGTGCACAGGCCTCACAAGCATGTTCTTTGACATGTGGAAGTGTACTTGAGGCCTCTGGGGTATGTTGTGTGGCCAGATTGTTATCTTCTGATGTAGCATTCCTGACCTCATTTGGTGAGATCTGGCTATGTAACTGAGGTTGTGCTTGCACCTACATTGACAGAATGATACAGGTATTCAGTGGAGTTAGTAGCATCTGTCCATACAGGACATGTGTATAAGGCATGGTATTCCCTTTGTGGGTTATGTTTGCAGACTCTACTATTGTTGCAGGTGTCCAGTGGAGAACATAGCAAAAGGGCCACTGTAAGCATTTATTTGCCTACTGCAGGGATGAAAGTGGGTGCTCTGTCTTTTTACTTGCTGGATAATACACACTCAGTCAGGAGACGTAATACATCAAAGTACTTTCTGATGTAAGTGGCACTGGTGTGGTCAACAGACATGTAGTCCACTGCAATCACACCGTGGTTACTATCTGTGAGGCAATATGCAGTGAACTACCAATATAGTGGTTGTTGCCTAACCAAGTGTGCTTGTGTATGAGACGTGGGTGGAGAGTGTTTTCTGAGTAATAGAAGGGTTGCCTATATTGTTCACCAATCCATAATGTCACACATAGGGCTATGGATTGTCTACACCAGCCCCTCTGGTGTTTGACATCTGTTGTCCTTGTAAGGTGGACATTGTGACATATACTAGGTCCTCAACATAATAATTTAACAAAACCTACCCCACAATCGATCCTGTTATTACACAATCACAGCAACCTCCATACAGGATACTTATCACACACACACACTTGCCAGTACTAAGATTCAAACCCTTACCTAGCTATGTATTACTACTATAGTATACAGCATTTATTGTATTCGCCATGGAGCTTAGAGGATGGATGTTGTCCCACGGTACTTCTAAGGTGAGGAACATCACCAGCCCTTGTAAATACTGGCATTGAGTGATGTAGTGGGTGAGAGATCCCAAAAATAATTTTACCCGAAACACACATTTACATTTGCCAGGGGTGAGGTTCAAACTTCTATCTAACAATCTTTATGGACCATTATGTTATGCATTTACCACATGCACAACTGACATGACATGGTTTAGGGTTGGCAACAGGTATTTCTAAGGTAGATGATATCTGCAGGACTGCTAAAGTCAGGCTCTGAGATGTGTACTGGTTGTAAATGGGGCCAAAGTCTTTGAGGTACAGACATACATATGTACACACACAAACACTTGCCACAGATGAGATTCAAACCCATACCTATGTAGTTACTGCTACTGCATTGTTCCACATTTATGGCATGCACCATGGAGCTTACATGTTGGTGAGTTCACCACAGGTATCTTTGAAGGTGACTAACATCAGCGGAAGTGCTAAAGGAGGGGTAAGGGGAGAGTAGTAAGTGTGAATGTCCATAACATCAGGTATCATCAAAGACAGACACACTCTCACACACAAAAGCACACAGTTTCATAGTTGCCATCTCAAGGATTAGAGCTCCTACCTAACTAGTATGCTACACTATAGTATTACTGCCGTTATCGCAAGCGCCACTGAGCTTATGGGGCTGCCACTTGTCCAAAGGGTTATTTCATGGTGACTGACATCAGCAGGCTTGCTAAAGTAGGGCAATGGGAGGTGTAGTGACTGTGAATGGCCTCAAAATCATTCATCACAACACACACACACACACACACACACAGACACACACACACACACAGACACACACACACACACACACACACACACACACACACACACACACACACACACACACACACACACAGCTTCCATGTTTGGGATTAGAACTCCTACCTAACTATTTTTCTACACTACAGTATTACACACATATCGCAGCTTATAGGGCTGAGACTTGGCCAGAGGGTTATTTCAAGGTGACTGACATCAGCAAGAGTGCTAACATGGGCAATGAGAAGTGCAGTGTGTGTGAATGGGCCATAGATCATTCCTCTGGAAACACACACACAACACTCAGTCACACACAACTTTACATTTGACAGGACTGGAAATACAAATGCTAGATGAATACTGATTTGTACTATTGTCTTACACAGTTATCACAAGCACCACAGACACTATAGGGCTGAGGGCTACCAAAAGCAATGTTTACAGTGATTGACATCAGCACATCATGTGATATTGGCCAATTGGATGTATGGTGGGTGGGACAGGCCTCATGATGGAAATCTCTCTGTCAGTGTCTGTCTCTCTCTTTCCTACATCTGTGTGTGTGTGTGTGTGTGTGTGTGTGTGTGTGTGTGTGTGTGTGTGTGTGTATTTGTGTGTGTGTGTGTGTGTGTATGTGTGTGTGTGTGTGTGTGTGTGTGTGTGTGTGTGTGTGTGTGTGTGTGTGTGTGTGTGTGTGTGTGTGAATGTTTTACATATTATAGTGTGTTGGCATTGGATATGTGTGAGTATTCCTATCCAATGTGTGTGAAAAACATGAATGGTGTACAATGTGGTGTGTGTGCACAGATATCTGCGACTGACAGATATGTATAGTCCACTGTGTTGTCAGACATGGGCTTCATTTCTCTAAGTGTAGGAGCATGCCCAGTATGACCTTCTCTACTGAGTGTGTGAATCCATTCCAGGTAGGTTGTACTCCAGTCCAGGATTTGGTGTTCTACACCTACAGTTAGCAACCTATTTCTGCAGGATATCTGTTGATAGGCTGACAATATGGAGTCACAATGGGCGACAGATAGTGGGATACTGTAACTATTGTGTCAATGCTGCTTGTGTTACATGGTTGGTGTTAGCAGAAATATTCAGACATATGTACAGTTTTACACTGTGATGTATTATGTCATCAGCTACTGACAGATATACTTATTTGCTCACAGTTATTTCCTGGAAACTACAAGATGAATGAGGCTGTGTCCAGTATTGTGGAATGCAGCCTACATATTCTTGCACACTCATGCCATTCTGGAGGGGTAGCTGCAGACACTTGCTGATGGGTCTGTGTAAATGGTCCAGCACCTTGGTACTGTGGTGGCTGAGGATCCCCTGCTTGTACATATATCGACATAACAGAATGGCCATATCCTGCTGTGGACATACCTCTCAGCTGTACAGATTCACCCAAGTTACCCAGAGGCAGGGCTCATATATCTGGTCAGTTCCCCTTCACATTGTGGTTTACAAGCAGGTTTTTAGCTGCCCATTACTGGGTTTGCAGGCAGGGGTAGTATGGGCACACATCAGAATTTCAGACTTCACACACTCCATTACGTCCATGCTTCTACACCCCCCACTCTGTTATTCTATCATCTTTCTAACATTATGCGAGCGATATTCATTTTTATTTATTTATTTTACATTTGTTAACCAGGGGTGTTTGACTTGAGCCAAAAAGGCCCTTTTTCAGCAGAGGTCCATGGAGTAAAACTCCACATAGAAAAATTACAGATACATTTAGATATTTAGACATGATCAGTATACACACAAATTACAATAGACATGTTTTTACAGTGGTATGCAGCACATCAACAGTTACAGTGGAGAGAACAAACAAGAAAATATTAATTTAAAAATAAAGGTAATTAATAGATTTGTGGTGTACAGCTGAAATTTGGAACATCGGTAGAATACATACATAATACACTGGTGCAGTACATACATTGTACATTAGCCAGTGTTTGTGATTAAGAGTGAAAACTATTATCAAGTACTCTAGGTTTAGTATGTGTACCTTATCTGCTTTCACTAGCCTGGGGAGCAGTCATGGCACTGCCAACTTTGCTTGAGATGTTGCCTAATGAGGTTTTTAAAGGAGGCTTTGGACGATGTGTTTTGTATGCTAGTGGGTAGAGAGTTCCATTTTTTAGCCAAAGAACTATTATATCTGAGAAGTATCCCTATACCCTATAGTTGTCCCTTCAACCCAGCGGTATTTAAGGGTTGGTCCACAGTTCATGCAGTAGGACATGGTGGGCATGCTACTGGGATTTGTCAACATGGCTTTGCATTTGTGTTCTGTGGACTGTGTTATGTTGTTAGTTGGGACCCCATAAGATAACATACATTGGCAGTACGGGTAAGGCACAGTCCTTTGACAGAGGTCTGTAGGGCATTTGGTAGTGATGCAGACCATCTGTAGCAGGCCAGTGCATTCTGTCACTCCTACATTTACAGGCTGTGAACCACTGGATTCCTCTGGGGTGACAGGGTAAGTGTGCGAGGTGTTAATGGCAATAGTTCCTGTCCATGTTAATCCATTGGTCTGGATGTTGGCTGGGTGCTGCTTACAGCTAGGGACACACCTGAATGGGACACCTCTTCAGCATGCTGTATTCTGTGGGTATTCCCATACAGAAGTGGGGGTCATACTGTACTCATTCCCAACAGCAGGGAAATGGCCTGTGATAAACCTATGGCTGATGGTGGGGTGAGCTGAGTGCATGTGTGATATGGAAGCTTCTTGCAGCTAACTCACAGATATACCTGGGACATTCCCCTTATACTGCCTTGTGCGGGGACACAGGCAGTCTCTCATTACTTCATAACTGTGCATTTTGTGGTCTGCCAGTGATTGGCCATACTACATCAGTATTTCATACTACACAGACAACTAATGCGCTGCTAACCTGTATGTACAATTCCAAAGGTGTGTGCAGTTGACAGTTACATTTTATGTACTCTGTCTAGTGTACTTCCACCTGCATGCTATGTGTATGTCTGGGCCCACATTCATGGCATATCCATCTTTCAGTCCATGACAGATATTGACATATGGACAGTGAGTATGGACGACTGCTGCCATGGGTATTGCTGAGATGCATTGTGGTTGGCACTGCAGTTGTCAGAACATGTCCCCTGTCATCAACAGTACTGGCTGTAGGCCACCAAGACACAACCCTCCATGCCTACATGCTGACCACTTCCAGACAATATTGAACACACAACAACCTATCACACGGATCCCTGCATATTGTACACATGCAACAATCTATCCTGTAAATTGGGCTAGCTCAGGTAATCTGTGCTCCACTGTTATTAAACCCAAATGTACATGTTACTGCATTTCTACATAGGATTGTGGGGGGTGGGGGGGAGGAAACACCTGACAACTGTAAACATTTGCTATGACTGTGGTATTTCAGGTACTCTGTTGGCTTCCATTTCATTTTGTATTCTGACCTATCATGCAGACTAGAGGTATATCAGTAGAGTACAGATCTTAGGTTTTATTGCCCTACATTTCAGTTTCAGACTTCTTACCCTTCAGAACTAACATATAACTGTCAGACTTGTTGTAGTCTGTCTGTGTAGGTCTGGAGGGGGGCTGTTCACCATTGCCATCAATTGGAGGCCTTAGCACAGCCTTTCATTATGGTCATCTACAACTGTCCTGCTGACTGAGGCTGGTGTTGGGTATGTGAGTCTCACTGACATGCATGTGTGTGTCCTATGGACACACATTTGGGCCACCACATGTACTGCAGTGGGATTTGTCACCTTGTCTAGTACTGCCTACTTTGTTGACACCAGTATTTGTTATGGATTTCATGCTGTTTATATAGGTGTCCACTATCTGCTGCCACTCCATTCAGCCACCCAATTCCCTTGCATGCTCACATCCATACCATAGATATAACTATCAGAACATACTACTCCATTCAGCAATTGATAGGAAGAGTGACTTACCTTGTGGCTGTGCCAGTATTGAGGATGGTGTTGGAGGGCTGACTATGTCGGATGCACATAGTACACTCCCTACACATGGTAAAGCACAGGTAGTGTCATGTTTGGCATCCCTTTTACTGTATGTGTGAGTCAGAGAGAGGTATCATTCCCTGGGTCCCTACCATGTCAGCATATGTGCTATGTGTTGCCTCTTTGCCAAAGCCTGGGCATACTGGGCATGCCTCTTTCTGCCTACATGGGCAGGCTCAGGTTGTTCCTCCTCTGAGTCCCTCTGTGCCTGTGATGGCCTTGGCAATGATGGGGGGCTGTGTGGCCCTGCCCCTTGCTGTTCATGCTGCAGCTGTTTCCGCAGGATCATATTGTGTAGCATGGCACATACAATGAAAGTTTGTGGACATGTAGCTGGAGAGTACTGCAAGGCTCCACTGGATATATCCAGGCAGCGGAACCATGACTTGAGCATTCTAAACCCATGCTCTATTATGATTCTGGTTTGTGTGTGCCTCATTATGGAGTTCTTGTTTGGGTGTGTGTGCATTTCTGAAGGGTGTCGTCAGCCACAGCTCCAGTGGGTAACCAGCATCCCCCACTAGGTGGTCATATGGGATATCCCCACTGTCAAATGTCTGGTACAGCTATGTCATATGCCAGATGTGAGAGCTGTGATAGCTTCCAGGGCTGCCAGCACACACATTCAAGATAATGCCCTGGGCATTGCACACAACCTGGCAGTTGATGGAGGGGAAGCCCTTGCAGTTTATGTAAACCTTACCTTGCTCGCCGAGTGGTGCTTTGATGTATATGTGCGTGCAGTCTATAGCACCCACTACCTCAGGGTATTCTGCTGTTTGGTGGAAGAGATGCATATTGCTGGTCAATGTCTCGCAGGTGTTGAGGAAATATATGTGCTCACCGGCATGTGCTGACATGGCATTCAGGAACTGGTGGAGTACCCTAGATGCTGATGCCTGTGAGATCCCCATGTTATCCCCAGCTGGCCTTTGAAAGGTACCTGTGGCTAGTATTCTTAAGCCTACACATACCTTGGTATCCACTGGGATGGGTACCCCTCTGTTGGTTCTGTGTGTGAGGCATGGCTGGCACATACTCAAAAATTTGCTGTAGAATGTCCCTATCCACCCTATAGTGCTCCACTATCTCCAGCTCATGTAGCCCCTGGTAGGTTACCCTGGGTCTGTACACTCTTCTCCTACTCCTCACTGTGGGTTGGTCATCAGCATTCTCATCCTCACCACCTTCAGTCTCTTCCACATATTGATGTATGAGAGCAACAGCAGCCCCTAACATTTTGTTAGTTTTGTCAGGTAAAATTTCCCCGCCTGTGTACACCGGTGGTGTAGAGTTTGTGGGAAAAAACAGAGTGAAGGGTGTTTGCATCATTTATAGTAGTGTTCTGGGCTGGGCTGGGCTGGGCCTGTGTAATTGGCTGATCCTGATACATTTCACCTGCCAGCTATGCTAGTTCTCCTTGATTGCCTTCCTACTGCTGTTTTCCCTTCTCATTGCCTTCATTTTTAAGCCCCGAGGAACGCCACGCATACCCAGTGCGCAGATATAAACAGAGCTGCTATTTCCGTTTTTTTTTTTTTTTTGTTTAAAAACCGGTGCGTGGCACACACACCCATTTAGGCAATGTAAACACTGCTAGGTAGCCTCAGACACACCCCCTTCCTTAGCTGTGCTTAGTTAACAGCAAACACGAGCCACAGAGCTCCAATAAGCTTACAGCATGCATGACACTCCCCTTATGAGGTCATTTACCTCTTAAACTTATACCATGGTGTTGCTGCACCTACACAGTTGGGTGCATGCTAACACTGAGAAGAATTCTGTGATTCAGTATCAGTCCTCTCATTTGCATAAAACAGAATACTAATTCATAGCTCCACACTCACACTGAGCCTTCCCCCTTAGAAACCACTATTCCCTGGTATTGTTGTCTTATGCATGCCATTGACTATCATGGCAAAATGCTGATTTGGGTTTAAAAGCTTATTTCCAACTTTCGGGCCGATCCTGTTTGCGCACCTCTGCCCTACACTTAAACGACTGAAATCAGCCAAAAAAAAAATAAAAGTCATTGTTTTATAATTTTGCAACTATTTCCCATGCCAGTGGCTATATATTTGGCCATTGGCATGCCTACTACATTGAATACATGCTTTCTTTGGAGCTGTCATGCCTCCGTTTTATAATTTGCAGAAATGTATTTGGTTAGTAACCGAATACATTTCTGCAGGTTACACTATTCCTGCACAGATGCCTGCCTGCTTCCTGGATCACTAATTCACCTCATTTGCATGGTTTTCACCAGCAAATGAGGTAATTAATATATAGCAGTGGTGTCCGTGCAGGAATAGTGTAGGAGTGCTCGTGCACATCCTGGGAGCTCGGTCCTGGATCGCTCGGCAGCCATATAGCGTACAGCAGCCCTTGCACTATTCCTGCACACTGTGCAGGGCTTGCTGAATCCCGGGGATTATCTACACAGGATAATAACTGTCATTAGAGGAAAGGACAAAAATATGATGAACAATCTGTCAAAGGTATCATACCTCAAATGTACTTCAGTAATACAAATAGCTACTTAAATCTGTTGTTATGACCTTGCTTTTCAAGGATAAGAAATATTCCAGAAACTCTTTAAACTTGAAGTAAAAACACTGATGATAAAGCTCCATGTCAGCAACTTAATCTGAAGCAATATATTCTTAACACCTTACAGAGTTATATTGAGTTCATGTTAGAAAACTCTGAAACATTTATGTTTTACAGCATTAAAAGTAATTTTAGTTTATACCCGTCCAGCAGCTTCCATCGCATTCTTATCCTGGTTGGCAAATCCTGTTAGCATTCTAGATTGAAATGCACCAGATAAGGCAAGGAACGGGAGAAAGCAGGTTATCACCAAACTTAATTTCCAGCTGAAGTAGAAAGCGATGACAATTGCAACTCCAACATTCGTAAGGGAATTCACAATCATCCCTATCTGAGATCCAGTAGCCTAGGGAGAAAAAGGATAGCATTGTTTTTCTGATTGCATTTTGGCTTTTTTGATTAATTTCAGTGTAATAGTATATAAAATGTCAGATTTACAATAAACAATACAATAACACTGTGTTGTTTTTGTATAGTATTTCCAAGGTATTTTAGAAACCACAATTACCCTATTTTGGGGATAGCTTTACTAACGACTAACCAAAAGGCTAGAGGAGTATATGTCATTGATGTTGCCAAGCTCTGCAGTTAACTAAGCCAGCAAGTTACAATTCTGAATCTTTCCATCAACAGCACTATCAACTTTTCCAACCCAAACTATGTGCAATCTTATCCAAACATGATACAATGTTGGATTCAACTGCATGAAGTAAAATACATCAGATTCACAAATGCACATATTGAGGTATAAAGAGGATCCGACCATTTCCCCAGCCAGAACTATTACTGGTATGAAACATTCAGGAGCGGCCTTACGTCAACTGGTGCCCTAGGCAAAAGGACTTCATGGCACCCCCCCACCACACCATCTGGTGCCCCCATCCTAGTCTACCTACACCAAATAAATACTGGAAAAGCACCCCTACTAGAGTGGCACCCTAGGTGGCCACCTACTTGGCCTATGCCTAAGGCCGGCTATGGAAACATTTGAAGACAGGATTTCCTTATAGTGCTTGATGCTGCCAATTTGAGATTTGATGTGTTAGCGTCAGTGAAAGACAGTTTGAGTAACTGAGCTTGGATGAATTGTAATATGTTCTATTTTGACTCAAGGAATGCAAACTGTTTCAGATTAAATGGCAGTACCAGCAAGTGTGTATCAACAGAGTTTTATTTCAGCAGCATAATGTTAATCTGCTTACTACAAATTACCTCTATTCAGAGTAAACCTGAGGAACAGAGCTGCAAAATGCATCACAGGCTACGCAAACATTTTCTTTAGTATTCTTTACCTTATTTGAGTAAGTGCTGGACTCCTAAGCTTGGCTGAAAGGAATGATATCTTGGCTAGAAAAGGTAAATGAATACTACATAGAGGCACTTAGTGCATGACAACAAACCACAGAAACAAGCCCACATGGTGCAATAATAATATCAACAAGCTTTACAATAAAAAGAAAAGAATGTCGATGAACAGTAAAAAGACTAATTCCCAGAATATTAGAGCCCTTGTTACTGAAAAAAAATTCAGGAGCTTAATAAAATCCACCAAAGTTTGAGGCTGTAATAGTTACCCAAGCCAAAGACAATCACAAGACCTGTTTTAGTTATATTTGAAATCTCAAAAGCACAATGCTGTGATGAGCTGAACTGATTGTGAATGAGGTTACCTACCCAGGCAATTACAGACAATTAAGTCTTGCCAGCCTCATATACAAATACTTATCATGGAACTAATTATTTAGGACATAGAGAATGTCCTAACATTTGACCCATCTCAGTCTGGATTTGTCAAGGCCAGGTTATGGTTACTCAACCTGGTGGACCTTTTTGAAAAGGTCATCAAAGCAATAGATTAAGGCAAAATGGTATACACCGCATACCTCAACCTGGGCAAAGCTTTTGAAACAATTCCCCACTCTGGCATAGTAGAAAATATAAATAAACAGTGAATAAACCTCTGTGTTATCGGCTGTATTGCCAAATGGCACACAGATAGGAAGCAGGAAATCAAAATATGGGATCTTATCTCCGCAAAGAGACCGGTCACCAGTGAAGTCCTCCAGAGTTCTGTGTTAGGACGTCTCCTGTTTAGCATTTACTTTCCTGAACTAAAAGCCAATATCAATGGACTTTAGCTGTAAGTTTGCAGATGAATACAAGCTAGGAGCAGTCATTGAATCCCCAAATGACTTAGCCAAGCTGCAGGAAGGTTTTCCCAAATTAATAACTGGTGCCAAAATTGTGGACAAAAACTAAATGCCAAAAATGCATTACTGAAGTCATCTATCCCAGGGAACTACCATGTTGACAATACACTGCTAAGAGTTTACCCAGTTGTTTGGGATTTGGGAACTTATGTGGACAGTGACCTAATGTTTGACCAACATATGTCCATTGTTGTAAGAAAGTCCTTCTGTATTGCACAGCTTATAAAAAGGATTGTATCTAGATCTTGTGATATCATTGTCCCCCTTTACTTAGCCCTAATTTTACCAATTATTGAGTATAATGCCCCCTTTGGCATGCATCTGTCCAGACCCAAGCAACAACTGAATCATCCACTTTTCTAAAATGATCCAAGGCCTAAATAACATGTTAGCCCTGTCACTATACCCAGTATCCTATGGACTGCTAAGAGATGACTTGTGTCTGGCATGCAAGGCATCCTCCAAACCAATAATGGTGGATTTATTTATGGACTTCATCAAGTCAAATGGCATTAGAAATACTAGGTTTAGGGATTGAATCCTCTTCTGCAACATCAACAGAATGATTTGGAGGGACAGTTATATCTTACAGAGGATAACACTGCTGTGGAACAGACTCCTCATCAACATAAAATAAAGTTCATCCCTATGCATATTCAAGTGTATCTCAGATCTTTGCATAGAAAACAGAAAAGTTACACCAGGATGGCCCCCTGTGCTGCTAATAGACACAGGCTATTCCTCAATGCTTTATGCTGTGTATGGCTCCCCTCAAATTATTTATGACATGATCTCAGTTATTCTAATTAGGGTAAATATATAATTATCAGCGTTTATATCATGTTATCGAAAGATGAAAAGAGCGAACGCTATTTCATCGGCCCCAAAACATCTAAACATGAAAATATCGAACATTCAGAACAGCAAATATTTTACCATGGAAACAATTTGCTGCTTCAAAACACATACACACAACACAAGCACATCAAACAAACAGCAACCACACACATACACTTAAATTCCAACATCTAACGCTACACTAAACTAAACATACACTACTAACTACTCACTTACCTTAACCCAAACCCTAACCCTAAGGTCCGTCACTATCGCACACTCACCTAACCTGCGCCCTAACCCTAACTCACTTAAACCACCCCTAACCCTAAAGTCTGTCACTATTGCACACATGCCTAACCCACGCTCTAACCCTAACTCACTTAACCCACCTCAACCCTAATGTACAAACAATCGCACACTTACCTGAACCCAACCCGTAACTTTCCACCACAGTGCTAAGAATAGCAAAGCCACAGAAACGGCCAACCGAATTCTTTCCTGAGGAAAGTATTCGCTGTTCTGCAGCTTCGCTATTCTTAGCATTCGCTGAATAGTGTTTGATATCAGAACATTCAAAGTTTTAATACTTTGATGTTCTGATATAAACCCAATTATCAACCATGAAATGGAATAGGTTAATTTGAGCACAAAAAGGGAAACTGGCTAGGCTTATAATGTCCCACAAGGGCAACCAGCCTAGTATTTAGCTATGAACAAGTATTATTGTTATTTGTATAGTGATTAAAATGCAGTTACTACCCCCATGCCTGGCTGCATCTTAGATACCCCATGTTTGACTACAGTAATGGGTATTGAAGGGACTGGGTAAAGGAAAATGAGAGTGAGTGGTCAAGGCCAATTTCCCCATCCTGGAGTGAGGAAGACTGCCAAAGGTTTTGGCCATAGTGTGAGAAGCATTGTAATGAGAAGTTTAGGCAATCCTTATGAAACACCTGGTACTGTTGAGGATCTTGTCCCATGCTGACAAATACTGGATCTTTCTAGAATGATACCGGCTATTCAACAAATTATTGAAAAGGAGGAATCCACTCAGGACTAGTGTCTTTAGGGCCTTTATTGTATTAGGAATCCTGGGACCTGAAAGACAACTCACTGTAACCTTATTCTTGTCCAGCCTTGTGAGTGATGAGTCAGTATGCCTGACAACAGAGTCACCTGCTACAGAAATATTTCTGTTAATGCCATGGCTCAGAGTGTTAGATCAGAAGATTTTTTTTTTCATTGGAGTGATTCTTTACGATAGGTATGCATCAGGTAGATGTGTGACCAGATTTTTGATGAGACAAATTATTAATTCTAAGTGACATTTGAAGTGAATTTTTTTGCAGACTTAGTGTAAGATACTTTGGCATAATTAGAGAAGGATTATGGTAATGGTGAATGAAGCTCACGGATGATGTTTTAAGTGAGGAAAAAAGCCTCTACATTAATTAGGCATTTATATCTCTCACAGATGGAATTGTTAGTCTTGAAAATAGGTTAACTATCTATGAGCATAAGGCAATTAGTGTACTGACTTGGGTAGAAGAGCCAGTGGTAAAAGTCTGGAAGCAGAAATAAAGCTACCAAACTGACCTTTCCTCTACTCCAGTGCATCAGTGTTTAGATAGGAAAAGTAAATGCAACAGAGAGTTATGAAACCATAGTAAAATATACAACACACTGAGAGAAATATCTAGTGAATAGTAGCATTGTTCAAGATGCTTCCAATTTTAAAACTAAGATGGAAAATGATTAATACTTCTTGGTATTGCAATGCGCACTAAACAGGCAGGAAGATATGAGAGAGTAAAAAGATAGGAACATCCCAGTTTTATCCTCTAGTGCTTATTAATATGAGCAGATGACAGGAGACTCAGAGGAGCTTCTAAAGACAAATTATAGTAAGGTCAGGCAAATGAAAGGTTACTAAGTACCAACAAGCAAAAATGGTTGGCTGGCTGGGTGCTGGGCATTCAGTGTTCTGAATTTATGGAATACAATGGGAGAAGAAAAATATTTAAATAACTTAAAGGAGTAGCTTCACAGATACTTTTGTATTTACTGACAACAGCAATGAAAGAGGAGAGGGAGGATATTTTGTGGTCAAATTAACTTTAAGGGTAGACAACAAGACAGACACTCGATTTAAGAATATAAAAAAAAAAAAAAAAAAAAAAAACAGGATAGGAGGGTAGAAAAAATTTTCAGCCACAGTTAGTTAAAGAAAAAAAATGTAGTTAGAGTTAAAATACTTCAAAACCATTCCAGCAGCAGAATTAGCAAAACAAAATCAAGTGCAATACAGTTATTAATTTCAAGGTGTACAGATACTTAGAAAAAATACAAAAAAATCCACCAGGCTACCAAACCAAAACTAAGAAACAAATCCAAGGTAACCTAGGAAGGCAAAGCAATAAAGCTCACGGACAGTGCTCCAAATAACACACGGAGTTTAATAGATGAAAAAAACAAGAAAACACAGCATAAACGTCACCATTACATTTTTGTTTCCAAAACGTCTTCAGATGTGGGCTGTTGAAGTCAAAATCCATATTTAGACCTCCATTACATAGTAATTAACCTACCACAACCATCCCATATAAAACCAATTAATTAATAGGTCTGGGCAGTGCTATAAATCAATAGCATAGCTAGGGCAGGGCAAGATGAACAATTGCCCTGGGAGCAAAGTGTTGAGGGCATGATCAGCTGATCCCAATCTTTCTTTAATGTAATACTGGCTTTTAAAAGGTGGTAAGGCATTTTTAGGTCAGACTTGAGTGCTGCAGCACTCTGTATGTGGCCCATAATATAACAACTGCTTGCTATATTGTAGCAAGCAGTTTATTACTGTTTAAAAGTAAAAAAATATATTATTTTTAACTAAAACTTAAACATAAGCAGGGTATAAACTGTAGCAACTGTTTGCTACAGTTTAAAAAGAAGAATTTTTTTTTTAACTAAGGCATAAACACCATAGTGCTCCATACAGGCAGGGTAAAAACTGCAGCAGCAGCTGTTTGCTACAGTTTAAAAGAAGTTATTATTTTTTTTAAATGTGTTGAAGAAGGGTAAGGGGTAGGGCACAGAAACTGGACTTGAATGTCTGCGAGCAGGGAGGGCATATTGTACATCTCGCCACATGGTTGGCATACCAGTAGAAGGAGCATCCAACTTTTTTTTTACTCTTCATTGGAAAAGCTGTGTGTGTATGGGGGGGCATAGATCTAACTGCAATAAGCCAATCATTTAGAATGTAGCAATCATCTTATTACAGTGAAGTGTTTTTTCCCCCCTCTCTCTTCACTTGAAGAGCAAGGGGGTGGGGTGCTGGTTAATAGTACTAGCCCAGGGCACTGTTTGATTCAACTACATTTTTGTTCTAAATAGCAGTTATAAAATCAAGAGAACCAATCAGCAAACAACTCTGGAAATGCCAGTGGTCCCCAGACACTTACAAAAAAGGCTGCAGTTAATCCTATCTCACAAGATTAATTACTACAGTTTGCAAGCAGGTTCTTACACCTGGCTAAAACTGTTTTATTAAAACAACAAAATAATGCAGATACAATTAAATGTTGCAAAAATAATTCTATCTACAGAAATAGTGACAAAAATCAAGTGCAATATAACTTGCACATTTCTGGTGTAGAGATACACAGAAAAGTCTCAGTTTAAATTTAAAATATCTCCAAACCAGTGCACTGACATACAGCTTCAGAGATCCAGCCACAAAGGGTTGTGAAGTCTCACTGGGCCATGTTATAAACTGCAATTAAAATAAAAAAAACAAGAACACCAAGCAGCAAATAGAAAAAACAAGAACACCAAACAGCAAACTATTCTGGTGCTCAGACATGTAGAAAAATGTCAGCATGTTTACAAGCATGTCCCAGCACCTGCTAAACAAACTGCCTTGGTTAAAGAACAAAATGATGCAGTTATAGTCAAAATCCTCCAATTAGAAATATCAAAGCAAAATCAAATGTTATGTAATCTTTGCTTTATTGCTTTGGCAATATTTAGACAAATATGTAACTCCACGAAATGGCTTAATGCACAAGGAAAAGCACAGTACCAAAACGATATTTCCAACAGCTTTATTACGTGATCCACTCCACAAGCACAGTGCTGTGCTAAGTACTGCAAACAGAACACAAATCACACAAGGTTGAGCGCTTTCATCTGCAAAGGCAGATTTCATCAGAACCAAGAAGCTCCCAAAAAGAGCTCTTAAATATCCAATTAGGCGCCAAAATTAGTGAATTGATAAATTGAATTCACTCAAATTGCACATCCTTACAGGGTTTATGCCAAAAAGCATACATAAAATACATAAAATAGTTGGTTGTGGTTAAACCATAACAAATAAACATCTTGCTGTATTGTATATTTAAATAATCCCTAAAAAACTAGTGATGAACTTAAAACCTTGTAATCATGTAATATAGCAATTGTTTATGATGTATAAAATATATATGTGTAAATTTGTAATATATATGAAAGGGAATATATTATTATATACATGTGTAAATAAGTATATATATATAAAATATCTATAAATATATGAATGTATCCTGAGTTTCTAATGTCAAGTGGATATAACATATAAAATATATAAAATATGTAAATTGTGTAAAATATAAATAATTGATGTACTGGAAAGTACTCACAAGGACTATAATACCTGGGTTGATGGCATACAACCACCCTACAAAAGTGATGTGTGCATAGGTCGTCAAAAATTCAATGGTGACAAAACAGTGGTACAATTAATAAGTCATAGTAAATATATACAAAAATAAATCATAGTAAATATATACAAAAAATCTTCCTAATCTACAAAGCTTATCAAATTTTAAATGAAGAATTAATGCATAATACTTTTTACATTTTTACATATAAAATAGTTGTTGTTGAAGATAATTATTAAAAAATTATTAAAAACTAGTTATTAAAAGAATAATAATTGAAAAGGAATGATGCATATGTTGAAATATGAGAAAAAGTAAATAAAAACAACTACATTAACTGTCAAAAATAAGAAAAGGTTTGATACTTATGTGGTCATTTAGGCCGGGTTTGGTTGTTGCATCACAAATCATTTGCCATTTGCTTTCTAGGAGAGATAAATGACATTTCCAATTTCCCCCTGCAGTTGTTGTGTCAATGTGATCTATGATGCTAAACAGAAAGGAATGCTCGCAACCCCTGTCTATAATATGCCTGCTTAGTGCATTGTTGGGGTCCTTCTTCCTTATCCTATACGTATGTTCGTAAATGCGAGTCTGGAATCTCCTTTCTGTTTTGCCTATATAAAATGCATCACATCTCTCACAGGTGGCAACATAAACTAATCTAGATGTATTACAGTTGCCACCTTTGCTGTACAGGCTATTGTGCGTGATGTTGTTTAATTTCACTACCTTACTAGTGTTGATTGATTTGCACTGCTTGCAAGATCCACATTTCCTGGTGTATCCGTGCGTTCTGGCCTCTCTATGTTTCACCTGTGTCTTTTCCAACAACCTTTTGATGTTGAAAGAAGTTTTGTAGACAAACTTAGGGGCATTCCCCACGACACTAGTAGAATCATCTGATGTTCTGAAAAGATTCCAGTGTTTTAAAAGTATCTCCTTAAGGGTATTGACATATGGACTGTAAGTAAGGACACAAAAACATCCTTCTTTAACTCTCTTCTTTTCTTGTGAAATGAAAGGTTTGCCTAATAAAGGTGGGTATTTATTCCCCCATTCTTTCATAATGTAAGTTCGTATAGGTTTTATTAAATTATTTGGATATCCCCTATTGGAAAACATTTCGGATATCCTATTAAGTTCTCTCTCCATAAACTCCCTGGTCGAGCTCATACGTGCAGCTCGAATGCACTGACCTTTAAAAATGGTTTTAAATATATGTGGAGGGTGACAACTGTTGTAATACAGGTAGTCATTCGAGAATGTTTTTTTCCTAAATATTTGGGATTGAAATCCACTCTCAGTGGTCGATATATATGTGTCCAAATATGCTATGCCCTGAGACTCCACATTGTAAGTAAATTTTAAAAATTGAGTTGTATTATTTAGATAATCAATGAATTCAGGTATCAAATTGGCTGGTCCTTTCCATAAAACGAATAGGTCGTCCAGATATCTGCTGTAATAGGAAACGTACTTATAATAAGTACTTGGGAATACAAACAAAGATTCCCATTCGAGCATTATTACATTGGCGAAAACCGGGGCACATGAGGCCCCCATAGCAACTCCTCTACTTTGTCTGAATAATTCCCCTTGGAATTTCAGATAATTGTGTTCGAGGACCAACCTCATCATGTCGACCAACAGATTGATTTTCTCATAACTCAACCCAGAATATCTTTTTAGACCATCAAAAAAGAGATCCAGGCCTTTCTCCTTGGGAATGCAGGAGAAAAGGTCGATAACATCAATGGTTATGAAGGTTTGGCCTTGGTGCCAAATCATGGGAGTGAGCCTACTCAAAAAACTCCAGGAATCTTTAATGAGATGTTCAGCATTGTGATATACTTGCTTGGTCCAAGAGTCAATGGTGACTCCGATATTGTATGTTTTGGACTTGGAACCGGAAATGATGGGTCTAAAGGGGGGTCGATTGACATTCTTGTGTATCTTCGGAATCCCTATGATTGTAGCCATCTTTGGAAATTCATTTCTCATAAACTCATAAGTTTCATTCGTGATCCTATTGTCTAGTAGAAAGGCTTCGATGGCTAGGTCGATATGTTGGTAACCTATGTTTACCTGGTTGAGGGACACTTCTTCATAGTTTCCGGATTCATGTAGAATGTTCAAAATTTCCTGATGGTAATCAACAGTGTTGAACAACACAATCCCTCCCCCTTTGTCCGGTTTCATAGATTCATAGATTCATAGATTCATAGATTCATACTAAGCTAACTGCCCTTGCGAGCCATTTTAAGCTTAGCCAATTATCCCTTGTGAGACTCAAACCCTGCACCTTGTGTTTGTAAGGCAAACACCTTAACCATTAGGCCACCCTCCCAACCATGATCCTTAGGTCTTTGTTACCCATGACTGTATTCAAGCACTCTCTTTCTGCCACTGTAAGATTATCCAGTATATAGTCAGAAGATTGAGTTTCGTGCTTCTTGATATATTTTGAATACCAATATATATCACTCGCAACCATCTTTTCATATTGGGCAACAATAGGGTTATATCCTGGAACATAAGTACTCTTTCTTTTAAGTCTGGACTGATGACCTTCTTCATGCTGTACCGTAATGTCTTCGTGATTGTTGTCCTTGAAGTAAAAAGCCAGGTTCATTCTCCTAGAAAGAAGCTTGATCTCCTTTATAGTGTCAAAAATGTTAAACTTGCATATGGGGATAAATTTCATGCCCTTGCAGAATAAGGAACAAAAATCTTCTGTAACAACGAAATCAGTATAATTGTAAACCTGCAGGCCTTTGTAAGTGTGAGTGACAACAGGTTGACCATGAGGGATAGTGGGACAGGCGGAATTGTCATTGGAATCAAGTTGGTCGTTGGAATAGGGTAATGGTTCACTAGAATCTGATCCACCTAGCCCCACTTGGGAACCAGAGTTTAGTATCTTGTCCTGTACTTTTTGGGAGCAGGGTGAAATCATCCCCCCTGAAAATTTTGTTCACCCTCTAACCTCCATGTGTCATTTCTTTCCCTTCTAAAAGTCTCCTGTCCTTTGTTAGATCTACTCACGTAGCTCTTATACTGAGGCCACACATATGCCCTCTGCTGTTTATAGGCCGTGATGTCTCTATCAATTTTACCTTTCTTTCTATTTACTATAGTGTTCGCTTTATATTCCACAGTATTGAATTGTTTGTGATATAAATCACACCATAAATTGAAATGTTCATCATGTAAAATTTCTTCATTAAGCTTATCAATTTCATTTGTTAAGTGTACCAATTTTTCTTCATTACATGTTATTAACTTCTCTATGTATAATGTACCAAACTGGTCAAACAGTTTATTAAAATCTTGCACCACATTATCAGTATATTCCAACCCTAGCGGTAATTTAAAAAATCTTAACCCCTTTGGAATAATACCCAGCTCTATGCATTGTATTAGGTAAGAATTATCAATTTTAATACTTTTGGCTTGTAAGAGCCTCTTCCCTAAAGCATATATTTTTTGCTTAAGGCTACCATCATCAACTCTAGTCGGGGTTCTATTACAATCAACACAATTGTCATTCTGTGTAAATACAACATCCCTGTGAATAAAATTGTTAACATTATACTGTTTAAAACCTTTTTCATTCACACCATGACCATTTTTCTTTTTTTGAGCATATTGTGAATCTCTAGGGGTCGACCCTGTTTTTCTGTAATTATTGTGGGAAACAGTACCTTTATGTGACTCAACGCACTGGGCCACAGAGGAATATGTTTTCAGCACTTCTTTCCTTTTTGGTTTAGCTCCCAGTCTTTGCGACTCGTCATCTAGATGGAACAGGCTAAAATCAAAAGTGCATTCAGCGTCCAGAGAAATGTTTAAGTGGTTGTCCTCCACACTAGTTTCTTTCAGATTTAATCTAGT
Source organism: Protopterus annectens (assembly GCF_019279795.1). Classification (NCBI taxonomy): domain Eukaryota; kingdom Metazoa; phylum Chordata; order Ceratodontiformes; family Protopteridae; genus Protopterus; species Protopterus annectens. The sequence goes on along the minus strand of NC_056738.1, from coordinate 149,798,169 downwards.
TGTCCGCTTGCTTGCTTCCCCTTCCCCTTCCGTAAACGAACCTCTGGTGTGGTGGGGTTGGGCATTTGGTATATCAATAGAACTATTGAAATGGCAATCAGAGTTCACACTACCATTTCGCCTCGCTCGATCCTTCATCTCGGTGCTTTCGTCACTTCTGTTACTGATAAGTATATCTTTTCCTCCATTACGGGCTTTTTGAAACGTTTCCTTATCCAAGTTGGTTAGGAACGAGAACTTGCTAACCATAGCCAACAGTTTGCTTACGTCGGCTTGTAAAGACGTAACCTCCGCCCTTAAAGAGACAAGCTCTTCATGACCAGTGGGAACCGGCAATCCCTCGAGCACTTCAGCCATCGCAAAATATAACCAAGAACAAATTAAAAGTGAAAACAAACTTGTAACTCCACGAATTGGCTTAATGCACAAGGAAAAGCACAGTACCAAAACGATATTTCCAACAGCTTTATTACGTGATCCACTCCACAAGCACAGTGCTGTGCTAAGTACTGCAAACAGAACACAAATCACACAAGGTTGAGCGCTTTCATCTGCAAAGGCAGATTTCATCAGAACCAAGAAGCTCCCAAAAAGAGCTCTTGAATATCCAATTAGGCGCCAAAATTAGTGAATTGATAAATTGAATTCACTCAAATTGCACATCCTTACAGGGTTTATGCCAAAAAGCATACATAAAATACATAAAATAGTTGGTTGTGGTTAAACCATAACAAATAAACAACTTGCTGTATTGTATATTTAGACAAATAGACAAATTATCAATCTAGGTTTAAAATCTTTCTAAGACAATGCACTGATGTGCACTTTCAGAGATCCAGCCACAAGGGAAAGTAATGGTCCACTGGGTCATGCTATAAACAGCAATTAAATTAAACAAAAGAAGCACAAGAACCAAACAGCAAACAACTCTGGAAATGCCTGTGGTCTTTAGATACTTACAAAATGGCAACAATTAACTCTCATAAGACTAATTACTGCAGTTTTCAAGCAGACCTCAACACCTGGTTAAGCAATCTGCTTTAGTCAAAGAACAAAACAATGTAGTTACTGATGAAGTACTTAAAAAACAGTTTCAGCAACAGAAATAGCAAGACAGAATAAAGTGTAATCTAGTTTTTCACTTTCATGGTGTATACCCAGAAAAACATCAGTTTAGGCTATTTTAAAGAAGACAGTACTCTCTTACTTTGATCTTAATAATCTTTTTCTGTAGACTAGTTTTGATTTAATTTCACTGACTCCAGTACTCAAGCATTAATAAAGACATGGAAATAGAAATTCTAACCTTTATTTTATAACCCAACAGCAGTGGCCTTTTATCAGCTCATTTACTGTTGGCTCATTTACTGTTTATGACCCAGCAGTAAATGAGCTGATAAAAGACCACTGCTTTGCAGCCCTATTTCCATTAATCTAAGGTCCATACTCATAATCATAATAATAATGTAAAGTGTATAAGATAGCACATACTGTGTTGGATACACTGCAGTACTTTTCCTGATGCATAACCCGCTTGCTGTCTGAATGTAGTGCTGTTCACTTATAAGCAGTGTGGTTCAAAGCACTGCAGATAAAAGCAATAGTCTATGTCCTATGCAGACCATCTCAAGGCCCTAACTCTGTATTCTGTCTCCTATAGGCTTTTGAGGGGAGATCTATGCCTGGCATACAGGGCATTGTCAAACCCCATTGTGATGGACCTCCTGCATATCCATTAAACAAACAGTACCAGAATTACTCATTCTAAAGACTTAAACCTTGCCTGTGATATAAACAGGACCTACTGGAGAGATAGGTATGTATTCCAGAGGCTACCCCTTCTATGGAACAGGCTCCCCATCCATGTGAAGCAGAGTTCCTCTCTAATCCAATTTAAGTGCAACTTGGACAATTGGATGGGGAAATGGAAATTCATCCCTGGTTTGGCATCTACATCTCTGATGCAAACAGGTAACCTGTAAATGGTTCATCTCCCAGGCCTATGCTTACACATATCAAGGGTATAGATTTGGGATGCATGGCTAGGCTTAAAAAGGCCCTTGTGGTTGTTAGCCTAGTAAACACTTATGAACCTATGTTTGGGGTTTATGTAAATGTGCTTTCCAGTACACTGTCCTTGTATGGAGGTAGTGTACTTTGAGATTCATATAGGTCCATATTGTGCAAGTTCTATGCAGAGCTGAGCTCTAAATGAGTATCTAAAAAGGAGAGAAGTATGTTGCTTATGACTAAGAAACCAAGTTAAAACAGCACAAGACACCAAAACGAAGCACAAATACTTTAATCACTTGTTGACCATTTTCATGTTCAGTACATTAAAAAGATTTTATTTGAATAAACTCTCCCACAGAATGTCTGGAACCTTAAGGGGATAAATCATTTAACTGCTCTACCAATCTGATCACAGAATTAATAATGAACTTAAGTCAAAAGCTTTGATAAATTAGAATCTCGATAGGTTTAAGAATGTAAATAAAATGAAGAGGGTGGACAGAAAACTGAATAAACTAGATTTAAAACAAGGCTATCATGAACAGCAAATGAAATAAAATACACAAATGTGGTTATCATTCTTAGTTCTGTAGTAATGCAAATTATTGGGCAATGAGATATCATCCTTGTGAGAATGCACATGATAATAAATCCCTTAATGGTACAGAGGTGCAACTTGGTGCAAGGAAGCAAGGTGAGTTGAACTCTTGCACCATTTTCTACGAATACTGGCCTACATGTATGTCTATATAACAATCACTTTGGAAGTTCAATGGTTTCTTCTTGAGGTTTTTGATACTCAGTATTTATCATACTTAATTATTCAGAGGTGAATGTTTAATACTAAGCATTTACATTAAAAACACTGAGAAATAAATAGTAGACGACAAAACTTAGTATTACAAATAGCCTATGGGGTAAAAAAGAAGGTACTATTTACGATCAGTTGAAATCACATAGTTTAAAATCAACAATAAACTAAAGATTTGCTATGTGTTTCAGGCTATCAAAATATTAAAAACAGAAACTGGTGCAATAATGGCCATTATACAGTGAGTAGTGATTGGAAATCATGTGTTGATTCAACTTTTGAACAATAAATCTTTCAAATTCTATACTTGAATACTGTTATCACATGTAAAATTCCATGGCATGAAAAAAAGAATTATGTACTCACCATAAAGTTCCATGTGTGTTGTCCATCTCATCCCTTATTCTCACAGATGGGGTCTGATCGGATGCATCAGATCAGTCTTGGCCTGTTTGCTAGCTGGAGGACTTTAATGAAGCTTGTGGGAGTCATACCCTTCCCATGATGCACCTGGAAAATACCTTAGATCTTGTTTGCTCCCTTACAAAGTACATATCTATACATAAGTCCCACATAAAAAGGTAAAAATACAAGAAATGTAGACATAATCATGATAAAGGCTTTCAGTTACAAGGTTCTGCAAAGAATATCTTCTTGTTCTACCAGATAAAGGAAGGGGGTTGGAGGGAGGGATTTGAGAATAAGGAATGAGATGGACAACACACATGGAACGTTATGGTGAGTACATAACTTCTTTATGTGATGTTGTGAATCTCATCCTAATTCTCACAGATGGGGACCACGTCCCAAGCAACCTGACTTCTGGGTGGTTCGTGGAAGAATATTCTTCAGAATCATAGAACCAAAATCCACCCTACTCCTGGAGGCCAAATCTATTTTGTAATGAGTGATAAAGGTTAGCCCATGTGGCTGCATCACAAATAGAATCTAATGACATTCTTGCTTGGAATGCTGCCAACATAGCTATTGATCTGGTAGTATCAGCTCTTATTGGGAATGGTATGGGCATATTTTCAGATCTGTATACAAAGGAAATGCATTGGGATAGCCATTTTGACAGAGTAATCTTCAAAACTGGAAGGCCTTTCCAGGTATCTGAATATGATATAAATATTTGGTCATATTTCCTGAAATCAGAGGTTCTCTGTAAATACAATTTCAATTGTCAGTGTACATCAAGAAAATACAAGTTCTATTCTCCTTCATTTTGAAACTTAGGGAAGAAAACTGGCAGCTTGATAGACTGATTCAAATTAGATTCTGATATGACTTTGGGGAGAAAGGTAGGAGTTGTCCGTAAGGGCACTCTATTGTTGTGGAAAATGAGGTATGGGGGTTTAACAGATAGTGCTTGTAACTCTGAGACCCTTCTGGCAGATGTAATAGCTATTAGAAATAAGGCCTTCCAGGTGAAGAACTTAAGATCTGAAGTTGCTGAAAGTTCAAAGGGTGTGGATATCAAATTAGTAAGAACAAGATTAAGGTCCCAAGGAGGAATCGGGTTCCTGTAAGGGGTTGTTATAATGGTACACCCTTCAAAATTGCCTTACAAAGCCTGTGTGCCATAATAGGAAAGTCATTTAGGCCTATATGAAAATTAGAGATTGCAGCTAAGGAAACTCTGATAGTGGAAACAGCTGCACTTTTGTGGAATATTTCTGAGAGAAAATCCATGATGGAATTGATTGGCTCAGAAAAGGGGTTTATTTGATGATTTTTAGCCCAAATATGAATCTTTTCAACTTACTGGTATAAAGTCTTCATGTGGAGGGTTTGTGAAAACATAGTAGAATTTTATTCATTGGAGAAGACAAAAGAGGAAACCTAGCAATTAAGGAAATTAGAGCAGCCAAGCTGTCAATTTGAGGTTCTGAATGTTGGGATGAAACATTCCTGAGGGATGTGACAACAGGTCCAGAATTGGATCCAGAATCCATGGTTCCTCCAGAAGTTGAGGCTGTAGGAAGGGGATTATAGTGGTCTCTAACAAATTTGCCTTCTGTAGTAGTTTGGAAATCAGGGGAATAGGAGGAAAGGCATACAGTAATCCTGGAGGCCAATTGTGAATAAGTGCATCCCTTGATGACTCAAAAAACTAGTTGCTGCATTTGGCATTGGCTGGGGAAGCAAAGAGATCACAGCAAGACTGGGCGCATTTCTGGAAAATAGACTCTGCTGCTATTTGATTGAGGGATCACTTCTGTGGCCAAAGAATGGCTCTGCTCAATCTGTCTGCAATCACATTGGATTTCCCCAGAATGTGCATTGCTACTGAAAAGTGGTTGGAGGATATCATCCATCGCCAAACTCTTAATACTTCTCAGCACAGGGAGTAAGATGTGGTTTCTCGTTGCTTGTTTATGCACCACACTATGGACATGTTGTCTGACTGGATCGCTATTGTCCCTAGAGAGAGAGAGTCCTGAAATGCTTGCAACGCCAGAAGCAGCTCTCATCTCAAGGACATTTATATGCAGATGAGCCTCGTGATCTTTCCAGATACCTTGGACTGTCTTTCCCAAATAATTCCCCACACCCTATTTGGGAGGTGTCCATGGTTACAGTTGCTACTGGTTTCAGTGGGTTGAATGGTCATCTCTGATAGATTAGAGGAGAATGAATCCATCATTGGAGGTCCCTTTTGCAAGTGTTTGTAATCGGAATCTTGTAAGACATGTAGATTCCCAGAAAGGACCATTGAGCTGATAGTAGCCATTGTAATATTCTTACATGGAGACGGGCTAGGGGAACAAGAATTATTGAAGTTGCCATCTTCCCTAGCACTTGTAGAACTTGCGTCTCTGCTGGACAGGATTTTCTGATTAGTCTCCATGCATGGTAGCAAAGATCTTGTACTATTTCTTGGGGGAGTTTTGCCATCAAGGAATTGGTGTCTAATTCTGCTCCAATGAAGTTTAAGTTTTGAGATGGTTATCAAACAGATTTTTTGAAGTTTATTGTGAATCCTAGGGAGGCACAAGTTTTTATGATGTAGTCCTTGGCTTGTAGCAGTAGATGTCTGGTTGAGGTGGTGATGAGCCAGTCCTCTAGATAGCGAACCACTCAGAATCTTCGGCACCTCAGGTGAGCCTCTGTCACTGCAACACATTTGGTGAACACCCTGGGGGATGTGGCGAGACCAAAAGGCAGGACTCTGAACTGATAATGACTGACTCCTAGCTGAAAATGTAAGTACCCTCTTGACCATCTTTCCATTAGTATATGATAGTATGCATCTTGTAGGTCTATGGAGGCCATCCAACTGTCTTTTTCCAGTAACAGAAGTATTGACTGCAGTGTTACTATCTAGAACGTTGTCTTCTTTACAGATTTGTTTAAATTGTTGAGATCTAAAATGGGTCCCAGTCTCCTATTTTCTTTAGAACTAAAAAGAATCTTGAGTAGGTTCTGGATCCTCTGTGATCTGCAGGGACTTCTTGGATGACTCTTTTGCTTAGCAACGTTTGGATCTCTAATGTTGCTTGTTCCTGCTGACTGGGTGGAACATCTGGAACTGATTTTTTGACCGGGGTGGGGTAACAAAAGGGTATTATATATCCTTTGGAAATTATATCCAGCACCCGTTTGTCCATAGTTACGCTTTGCCAGGTTATTAGGTGCAAGGATAAATGCCCCCTGATTGCCTCCAGAGGTGGACAATCAGGTACTCCTACAGGAGTGCTGAAAGGGCCTACAAAAGAAGGTATCTCTGGATCTCTGGTTTTATGGACCTCCTCTGCCACATGGGTATTGTCTTCAATTGTTGTTTCCCCCTGTGCCTAGGGGAAAACTTTTACCTCATGTGTCTTGGTAAGATCTTTGGGGTCTCCTGAACCACATTATCCTGCTTCCTCTATGACCTTTGGGAAAGGGTCCAGTAGGGGTGGAAAAATGTACTCCAATGACAGACAAAGTCTTACCTTCCTTTTCACATCTGGTGAGTGTCTCTTTTACTTTATGCCCAAACAGTGATGAGCCTTCAAAAGGGGCATTGACAAATGAAAATCTGAAAAGGTCTGCAAAGTTGCAAAGGCGCATCCAGGCCTGCCTCCTGATGGAGGTACCTGAACCTGTAGCTCTACTCGCTCCATCTGCAGCATATGATATAAGCCTCATGGAGGAGTTCATAACTGCACTGAGGGTGGCTAGCTGTGCATTGACTTTCTGTTTGACCACATCAGCAGCTGCTCCTTGAAGAGAGTTTGACAACTCCTTAATCAGATCTCTCTGCAGTCTGGTAAAGTGGTTAAGGTAATTCAGTGATCAAAGAGAAAAAGTTGCTTAAGAGAACACATGCTTTCCTTATCTATCCATCATCCTAGAATCTTTATTAGAAGGGTGGATAGAAGAACTAGTCTCAGAAAGTTCTTTCTTAGTGGCTGCCACCACCACCATGACATCCACTGCTACCCCCTTTGTCGAAAAAGGATTTGTCCTTTGGGGTGGTAATGTATTTATTTGGCCTCCGAGAAGTGGCTGTATGGTATCTGGGGTCTTCCATGCCTTCTGAGGGAGCAGGTCTATGAGCTCATCAGAAGGCGGAGTCACCCAAGAGGTTGAAGGGCATGATCTGAAAGCCTTCAGCTAGACTGACTCTTCAGCAGAAGGAGAGGAGGGCTGCCAATCACCCATTTGTTTCAGAATCTCCATGATCTCTTCAAATGAGACCTCCTCAGTGGGTGACTGTGAGGATCCTAGTGCATCATCTAAGTCCATGTTTGAAGTGACAGACTCCTCAGAGGAGTCTAGGTGCTTCCTCTTGCAAGTTCTCTTCCGAGGGACTTCTTCAGAGGGGTATTCTGGGGAAGTTCAGAAAAGGTGGGGACCCCCTTGGGGGTTTCCTGAGGCCTGGGATCTCTGTGATTACATGGAAGGGGATGATGAGATTGAGACTACTGTGTAGGGGAAAGAACCTCTGAAGTAGCTTGTTTGGTAGACTGGGAAGAGGTCATAACTTTTTCCATAGCAGTCTGACTTGGCTCCGAAGAACCCCCTGGAGCCAATAAACAAGTTGTTGGATCCAAGCAGAGAACAGTCACTATGAGGCAGAAGTAGGAACCAAACTCATCTGCGCTGATGCCCTGAGAGGCAAAGACGGATCTGGGAAGATCTGAATTTGCTCCGAGGATCAGAGTGGAGAGTGTCGAATCCTAGTGGTCTCCTGATCTGAAGAAGCTGAGACATCCAAACAGATGTCAGATCTGAAGAAATATGTGGAGGTCTCGGAGCAGATGCAGAAACAAACTAGATTTCAGAAGCTTCTTGCTCTGAAGCAGAAGATCAGATCAGAGGAGGAATAGACACCATGAGGGTTTGCTCCAACTCCCTTGGGCTCGGATCCAGAATGAGTCTAGCCAAAGCAGGTGTCTTCAATAGTCTCTGCACCACCCTATCCACATCATCATCTGAAAGGGATCTGGTAGAACGAGAACATACACTAGGAGACCTAGATCTGGCTAAAATGGTAGAAGGTGGTCTGGAGGTCACATATTCTAATGATGTAGATATTGAGGATTTGGAAAGTCTTGTTTGATCCGACTTGGATCTGATTAAAGTTGTTGGAGCAGAGTTTGCTTTCAGAGCCGATAATCTAGGTACTTTCTTTGGCAGCTCTGAAGATTTAACAGAAAAAGTCCTTTTTGGAGACTTGACCAGCTTGTCTGCTGAAGAGAGGACTTCTGCAAAGGGTGATGGAAGACCTTTTGAAATCAATTTGTTTTTACATTCTATCAATGCCCTTTGGTTAAATGCATGGCATATAGTGCAATCTTTTTGGAGATGCAGAGGTCCAAGACAATAGACACAAAGGGAATGAGTGTCACTCACAGGCATTTTTTTGTTGCATTCTGAACACTTTTTAAAGCCAAGAGGTTTGTATTCCTTTTGAGACATAGTAGCTAATCAGTTTCACACTACTAAGCTACTTAAAAAAAGGAATAAACACAACAAAGGGGAAGGCTAGAAAAATACTACTCTGCAATTAACAACAGCAGTAGAAACACTGTATGAACTTCTATTTATTTATTTATTTTACATTTGTTAACTCAGATAGTCTGACTGGATATATGCCCATTTTCAGTGAAATCCGGGTAGAAAAGCTCCAAGGTTCATAATACACATACACATAAAGTAACTTTTAATAAATAGTAGTTACATACATACAGATAAAGAACTTTTAGTAAATAGTAGTTACATACATACAGATAAAGTAACTTTTAGTAAATAGTAGTTACATACATACAGATAAAGTAACTTTTAGTAAATAGTAGTTACATACATACAGATAAAGAACTTTTAGTAAATAGTAGTTACATACATACAGATAAAGTAACTTTTAGTAAATAGTAGTTACATACATACAGATAAAGTAACTTTTAGTAAATAGTAGTTACATACATACAGATAAAGTAACTTTTAGTAAATAGTAGTTACATACATACAGATAAAGAACTTTTAGTAAATAGTAGTTACATACATACAGATAAAGAACTTTTAGTAAATAGTAGTTACATACATACAGATAAAGTAACTTTTAGTAAATAGTAGTTACATACATACAGATAAAGAACTTTTAGTAAATAGTAGTTACATACATGTTGCAGACTTGAGCAGTACAAGTATCAAATATAGATAATATGTGCATATTAACATTCAGGATAATGACACAATGAGTGGCAGTTTATTCAGTTTACCCTTCCTGGTAAGAAAAAAAAAAACTATTTCTAAAATTGGAGGCAAAAGAAATAGAAAAATAGAGAGAAAACTAGTCAGGGTTAGAGCAAAGACATAACCAGTGTGTTTTGAGGTAATTCTTGAGTTTGTTTTTGAATAAGGTTAGCGATGGTTATAAAGTCAGGTCTGCTGGGAGTGAGTTCCATGTTTTACCAACAGAGTTGGCAAATAGCGAGTCCCCAGCAGAGTGGTTGGATTTGACCATTTGAACTAGGAGTCTGGTGAATGAGCGGAGTGGGCAGTTGTTACTGTAGGGGCTGATTATATTTATTAGTGCAGGTGTATTTTCTGGCCGGTAAAGAACTCTATTGGCTACTATGAGTTGCTTGAACTGGAGTAGGTAAGGCAGTACTAAAACTTTTTTTTTTTTTTTTTACTATAACAGCAACTGACAAACAACAAGCCCTCTAACTAAAAACGGGGAATAACACACTTTTTACACAAAAAACACAGCAGGAAGATTAAGGGAAGCCCTATAAATTTAAAAAGGGAAAAAACGGGAAGGGAAGGACAAAATGGTCCAGAGGCCCTCTAACTTAAATGGACTTCAAGTACAGGAACTTATAACTACACTAAGAAGATTCAAAAACAAGCAATGTTATAGACAGAATTTGACTTCAAAGGTAAAAATAGATAAAAAAGAGATTAAAGACTTAGTTTGGAGCTGATTGACGTCCTCCATGCAGTGTTGCAAGTGAGATCTGAGGTATTTACCAGGTGCATCATGGGAAGAGTTTGAGCCCACGAGCTTGGTTAAAGTCCTCCAGCTAACAAACAGGCCGGGACTGATCCGATGCATCAGATCAAACCCTATCTGTATACTTCTACATGTAGACTTTGTTGCTTTTAAGATCTCAGGAGGCTTAGAATATTAGTTAGTATAGATCAAATACACACCTTACTTCACCATAAACTGGAAACAAAACAGTACATCACCACACAAGGAAAGAAGCCAGTGATTACCTTTATATTTTATTAAAATTATAGTCCAGACCAGTAGTAGATCCACAATGTAGTCCCATAAAACAGGTAAAATAAGTACACACTGGATCCAATAAAATCTGGTTAGCAGCAAATACAAAGCATAAAATGCAGACTCCTCTAGCGCCTCGGCTCTTCAGTCTTTACAGAGTATATCCCTACTTTCTTTTTGTATAAAAGTCAGTTTGTACCTGCTGTTATTTGTCTGAAGAAGTTTGGTCATTGAACCAGATGCAAAGTGTGGGACTGTGGTTTGTTCATCAACTTTTTATTAAAGAGCTGAATAGCTGAAGATTGCTGGGTGTTTGAGGTGCTTTTGTCCTGCATATTCGTTTTTCATATATTCTATCTTTAAATAGCATAATTACAAACAATTAACCAATCACAGACTTAAATTAATTAAAGAAAACATTCCCAACGACATTCTTAATTCATTCTATACAGAATTAAAGTGTTAAACTTCAGAATTAAGTAGATTCTAACTTCCAAAGTTGTCTTTTAATATCAAAGTCATGCATTTGTTTTACTTGCCCAAAATTGTAGCTTGTAAGCCTTGTATATTTCCACTGTGACATTCTTTAAAATGTGATGCAACAGGACTTTCTTCTTTGCCCTTCTTAACATCCCTAACATGTTCCTTCAACCTTTATTTGAAACTTCTTTTATTTTCCCCTATGAATACCTTACCACAGGGACATTTCAAACCATAAACTATTCCAGTACTGTCACAGGAAAATCTCCCTTTGCATGTAAAATGCTTTTCATTAATTTTGTCAAAACATTTTACTACATACTGGAAACAACTGCACTTTCCACAAGGGAAAGTACCTGTTGCACCTACCCTCAAACTCCTATGACTTACAGGCAGCTGAAACTTGCCATGCACCAAGAAATATCATACTTTTACCTTTTTAATAAGAAAACATGGGATACTCATTTGCTCTTATAAGGAATTTATTTTTTTCTAAAATACCCCAATGATATTTTACCAAATTTGTTAAAAGTTCTGTAAACACTGTATATTTGGTCACATAACATAAGTTTTGTTTATCCTGTTGATGCACTTTGCCTTGCATGCTGCAGCTGCTTTTAATGTAATTTTGTTGTACTACCCTTGTTTGTACTGAAGCAAAAGCCTCTGCTTTACTCTGTGGCCTTCCTGGAAAAGAGTAATTTCCTTAATGGAACAGAATAATTTCCGTAATGACAAACTTGTGGTATACTCAGAATAAAGTTTGAAATATACTGAATCATACCAAGAAATATCACGAGTGTTCGTTTATCTTCTGGTGGAGAAAATTGTATAGGTCAATATTGGATGTGAAAACATTAGATAAGCATAGCTGGAGAGAATGGAAAATGGTGTGCGATTTTCTAATGTTAAAAATAGAACAAGTATGATGCCAAGTGTAAAGATGCTGAATGCTGAAGACTGGCAATGTAGGAACATAAGTACAGATTTTTAGCATTCACAGAGAGAGCTGTCAAAGAAAAGAGGCTGTCACTAATTCTGATGACATCCCCCAGTGTCATCTGAACCCTCTCCTTCACCACAATTCCCAGACCATTTCTAGACTTGCCTATTCCTGAGTACTAGAGTCTGGATCCCAAGCCACAAGGCTTTGCTGCACTGCACCTCCAGCTTGTCTCCTGGATACAAATGATATCCAGCCTCTTCTTTACCGTCATGCTATCCACTTCTAAGCTACGTCCTTTCGTTGAGTCTACATGGAGTCTAGCAATTCTTAGTTCATGTTTAGCAGGTTGACGGGTTTTACGTCTCCACGTACCCCCCTGCTAATTTTATATATATATATATATATATATATATATATATATATATATATATATATATATATATATATACCATCCTCCAGATTGCACTACAGTGGGGAAAGAGCAAATTCCCTGATTCACACTGTACCACAATCTTGCATGCATGTAACAAGCTGGTATGTGTGGTCAGATGATTTTTGACCACACATGCTGCATTTTTTCATGGTCGACAAAAAATATATTCAAGCCAAAAGAACATAATGTATGTGTGTGTGTGTGTGTGTGTGTGTGTGTGTGTGTGTGTGTGTGTGTGTGTGTGTGTGTGTGTGTGTGTGTGTGTGTGTGTGTGTGTGTGTGTGTGTGTGTGTGTGTATATTTGTTTAATATGGGAACTTAACTGACTGCAGTAATTGTTGATCTATAATACATTGATTATCAGATACTGAATGCAACATATATCAATCTGCAAAGGATGGAAAAAATTATGATGGGGGCTGCACCCCTCACACCCCCTGCTAATTATATATACCAACTTTGACATTATACTACAGTAGGGAAAGGATATATTCCCTGAACCCCTCTGTACCATGATCCCATGGTGATAAAGTTAGTAATTTTCGATCATCTGATTTTCGATCAGCTGTACCAGCTTTTTCACTCTTCAGTGAAAAGCCCCATTGTGTGTGTGTGTGTGTGTATGTGTATATATATATATATATATATATATATATATATATATATATATATATATATATATATATATATACATATATATATATATATATATGTGTGTGTGTGTGTGTGTATGTACATATATATATATATATATATATATATATATATATATATATGTGTGTGTGTATGTATGTATATACACAACACACACACACACACACACACACACACACACACACACACACACACACACACACACACACATATGCGTGTGTGTGTATGTGTATACACTGTGCGAAAGCATGCATTATTTTATCTGATTATTTAAAATGAATTCTGTTTTAATCATGTCATAGTTTATTTATATATTTGAACATCTTGTAATTTTTAAATTTTTAGAATTATGGTTAACTTTCAAACACTCCACACAGATGTCTAGTTTCTTCAGTGGACTTTTACAGCTAGAATATTTACAAAACTTTTAGCTCTGACATCTGGTCTTCCTTTTGGAGTAGATCCTGATGCATGACAATTCTTCTTGGATACGTGACCAGCGGAGTGTCACTCTCTGCAGTGTGTTACTGGCACTGCTCTGAAAGTATTTGTTTTGTTGTGACAGTACTGATTGTTGTTTTTCCTGAAATGTCAACCTTGATAATTTTCTCTCATACAGATACCTGCATTTCCTTCTATTCAGCTATTTGTCTTCCTCACAAATAACACATGATTTTATTTCAGCTGTTTAATGGATTACTTCTGCTTTAGGATGTAAACTTTTCTCTGGTTTCCAAGTTCATACTTCCCTCTGGCTTATAAATGTGGTAGTCTTTTGTAATTTCTGTCAAATTAGGATTTCTGTCTTTGATGATTTATTTTAATCATTCCCTTTACTTTGTATTAAATAGTATTGCTGAAGATGGGAGTGTTCTTTTCAACATTTCAGCAATTAGCAATCGAGCAGAAGAGAGACCCTGTCAGAACAATATTCCAGTATTCCAAAATTGTGAGATGAGAGTCTTCACAAATTTTGCTACTAGTGTTTATTGTAACCTGATTGCTATATACCTGAATTCCCATTCATGCATAGATTCCTGAATTTTGTATTACAGACCATTGCAAACGGTGATAACATTGGGTATCTTTAGCCTTGAGAATGTGGGCTGTCATGACTTACTCGTAATTGTGTCTGTCAATTTGTTTATTGTGAGCAATCAGGAATAATATCCTATGCATATAATTCAGAGAGATTATTTTAATTGTAATAAATTATGTCCCAAATACTACCTAATACTGAGTGTGTGATCATCCCTTCCTATGTATTGTTATCAGGTTATGCATTGTATATGGCACATCTCTGATCTTCTTTTGTCTGAGTCATGTTTGAGTCAATATTTCTGCATAATGGACCATATCTCTTGCTGTTTTGGGACTTTACTATACCCAGATGTGATTCATGTACTATGAGTTACTATCTTATCCATTTTGACATTATAAAATTTATTTTAATTGTATTCTGCCAGATATTGTAGATATTGTATAACTTAAAAGATTTTCTTTGTACTACATGTACTGGATCTTTGTTTCCTAGTACTCCACTGAAAGGGACAGTTGTGCACAGCTGGACTTTCTCGGTCAACAAATGACAAATAAATAAATAAACAAGCAAATAAATAAATAAATAAATGTATTTTACGTAGCATTTGTATTCACAGTTGATTAAGATCTATATTTTGTCAGCTTGAGTATTATGCCCTAAACACAGTTTCTTATACAAAAGAAAATAAGACTGATTTTTTTTTTTACTTAACTGATGATGTTGTTCAGGGCAATCTTCAATTATAATACCTTTCAGGAATATATAAGTCAATATCAGAACATCCCTGAAATTATTTTACTTTTTATTTTGCATGGGAAACTGTGAAACTAGTCAAAGAACCTTTAGTTCTTCTAACATGTTCATGCTACCCCATTAAATATGCTCTATTCAACACATCAACAATATGTACTCCCTTGCCTGGTGTATACTTCAGTTTTAGATCATACATCTTTAGACTTTAGTAACACTAACGTCTAATCTTGTTTGTATGTCATGCAAAGACATTCAGAATATTTTTTTGCAAGGACTGGTAGTCAACTTTCACTTGAAATTGCTTATCATGATTATATTCATAGATGTGTTCATGGAATTTCTGTTAACTATTTGTTGTGATATCTACCTGTTTTAATGTATTACCATGTTCTGATTTACTTGACTCAATGATGTGTCCAGGTTTCTTGCATTGTGCATATTGATAGTAGTGGTTGGGGATTCATGGTAAGTCCTAGATGCAAACTCTGTAGAACCACATATTAATAAAGAAAAACTATCATATGTTCATAGGTATATAGTAGGCTAATGACCACCTTGGCCTTTATGACTCTAGCCATGCAATCCAACCCAATTGTGTTCCTATGTACTATAGGTGTTTATTAGGAGTGGTATGATAGTTACGAAGTTTCTGGAGGTTATGTGTGGGGAGTATATTAGTGTGGGAATTACTGTCTACCTATGTCCTTCACAGACATGGGGTAAGACCTGGGATGGATTTCTGTTTTCCCATCCACTGGTTAAGGTTTCAGTTAAAGGACTCTGCTCCACAAGGATGGGGAGCCTGTTCCAGACATGGGGATCCTCTGAGACACATATCTCTTTCACTAGCATGTCTTATTTATGCCACAAGGAAAATTTAAATCCTTGGATCTAGTGGTTCTAATGCTGTTTGTTTTGTGGAGGGGCAAAAGATCCATCAGTAAACAAAGTCAACTAATGTCCCAACTTAGGGAGATGCATACTTCTACATCTCTAAGTGGGTTGCTTGCATCACACAGCACTGGGATAAGGGAAAACTTTCTTATTCCCACTTTCCATGATCTTGATGAATTTAATTGATCACTTTGATATTAAACAGCATTTGCTGAAATGTACTCAATTAATCCAGTTTCAGTCAAAAGGCATTAATTAAAGACATATATTCATAGACTGGGACAGATCCTGGCACTCTTGTGCTGTTCATGTTATGTTTTGTGAGTACAGCTTTAATTTTCAGAGTATGTAGTAGTATGCAGTAGCATATCACTGGTGTACCATAGGCATCTTATGTCAGTAGCCTTGCAATGTGTTGTTGCTTACTGAACTTTTTTCCCCGCACCATTCCTATCTTTGCCTTTGTATAACTAGGCCAAATATTTGATGTACTCACTAACTAGTTAATATTTTGGACTTTTGGAATTAGGCATATACATGCTCTGCTATTGATTCATTTACACTGTTACTCTGACTTTCTAATTCCTTGTTTAAAAGACTTCTAACACTAAGAATTATGTTTGACTCTGTGTGCTTTTGTGTCTGAGTATATAGGATTTTATCATCAAACATCAAATGCTCCAAAGAGTGAATATGAAAAGGGCAATCTTTTTAAAGTGAATCTAAAAAGTTTAACAGAAAAAAACAGAAACCCAATGTTTGCATCCTATACTCCCTGCTAATTATATATACCAACTCTGAGATCATGCAGCAGCATGGAAAGAGCAAGTTCTCAGATGATGCTGTACCACAGTCTTGTACACAAAGATGATGCTGTACCACAGTCTTGTACACAAAGATGATGCTGTACCACAGTCTTGTACACAAAGATGATGCTGTACCACAGTCTTGTACACAAAGATGATGCTGTACCACAGTCTTGTACACAAAGATGATGCTGTACCACAGTCTTGTACACAAAGATGATGCTGTACCACAGTCTTGTACACAAAGATGATGCTGTACCACAGTCTTGTACACAAAGATGATGCTGTACCACAGTCTTGTACACAAAGATGATGCTGTACCACAGTCTTGTACACAAAGCAGCCGACAGGCTGAAAAACAAGGAAAAAAGAGCATTTGCTGTTCTGAACATTTGCACTTACAAACTGCAACTGTATATGTATGTATGTATATGTATGTATGTATGTGTGTGTTTGTGTGTGTGTGTGTGTATGTATGTGTGTGTCTGTGTGTGTGTGTGTGTCCATGTCTCTAAATATTTGCATGCACTGAGATGAATCACATTCTTAGTTGTATACCGATACATCGCTCTAATACAGACTATCCTTGATTTCTTCCACAAAAAAGAAAAATTCTCTTCTGAAGAGCTTACAAATGGATAATTTGGCATAAACAAAGTTGCCTGCTTTTCAGAATTTATAGCAGGGATATTCATGGTTATGAGCAACAGAGCTTGCATCAAGAAGTTACCATGAATCCCCACACCATATGTTCAACATGCAAAATATAAGATATATTCATAAGAAAGTTCAAGAAATTGTCTTAAAATCATCAAACACAATATCACTGCAGAATTCAATATACTTTTCCTATTCCCTCAGCAATATGTCTATAGTTGTAATCACTTACCCCCTGAACTTGAGAAGCATCAGTAGCCAGTCTTGTTGTTAATGCCCCTGGGCTATTATGGTGATCATCAAACCAACCAATTTCCTGTCCTAACATTGCTTGGAAACCAATCTTCCGTAACCGTCTTGTGAGACACTCACCAGATTTGGCAAAAGTATAACCCTGCAAAAATATTTCCAACATTTAGTAACCTGTACTTATAAAATGTAATTAAAATACGCTAATTATTTTAGAAAGTTGTTACCTGCAGAAATTGTGTGAATAATGAAACAACCCCAATAATGACAAACAACAAACAGACTCCATTAATTTGTCTCTTTTGTTCATCTTCATCAGGCAAAGAGAATGTCTGAAAAAATTTGAACCATATTATTTTTACATTAATGTCATCTAGAAAGCAATTGCATTTGAGTTAGACATATTTGCTATCAAGCACAATATTCCTTTTTACTAACTTAAATGTCACTTGATTAATAAAACAGTACAAATACATAATATATCACATTAATCATCCGATCAACTTAGAGTAGATTGCATAATATTCCATTAACTTAAAAATACTTAATGAGGAATGCAAGCTTTCTAATTTTACTTTACTAATCAACACTTGAAATGATCATGCTGGAAGATGAATAATATGAAATCTATGCAACAGCAACAGCATGTTGAATAGAAACTGCAGGGGTATTGTAGTTTTATAAATATATTTACTAACAGACAATAATTATTAATAATATTAAGACTAGATGAATGAAAGAGTATTATGTCCCATTCTGTGTACTCAGTAATTTACAGAAGAGTGAGTTTCAGAATTAAGGTCCTTTTTAATTTACTTGAAATAAATTATTGTAGAATGTTATCAGTAGTAAAATACTATTGGACAATTCATAATATCCATCTGCAGGAAAAAGAAAATCTACATCACAAATATTGTTTGTGAGTACCTTTATTTGAAAGACTAAACAGAATATAGCTAAACCAGTAAAATAAATACAGTGACATGTTGGATAATTATTTTTTCTGATTCGGAAAGGTAAATAATGAAGGCACAGTTAAACAATGAAAACCTTAAACTCATTTTGAACAACTGTAGTTAATTCAGTTCTTCTCTAGAGAGTGGATTCTAGTTTGAGTTATCCAGGATGATATCTTGTATATTATAAACTGACAAAAAGATCAGATTAAAAATGATATACGAGCCAATAAGGAATGTATAATGTACAAGGTTCATTAGTTCATAGGTTCATACAAGGACAATTGATCACTTAGATTAAAAGAAGTCTGGCCACTGCAATTTACTTACTCCCCTCATTCATAATGGAGTCAAGTACATGACCTGGGGTACGTTTTGGTTGCCCATCCACTCTTCTAATTTAAAAGAGATAATTTAATTTGCTTTGTTTCATATATAGTTATTGAAAGCAAGGCTTTTCTTAAAAAAAGTATAACAATGGATGAAAACACAGAGGAATATTAAATGACCATAAATATCCTTTATACACTATAGTGGTGGGAGCAGAAATTAAAAAAAGAACAGATTTCTGTCTTGATATTCATTTTAATGCTTGTTGGTTAGCTAGTATATTTCTAAGGCCGTGTCTTTTCTAGGTGTCTTGAAATATCAGTTTGTTATCTCTTAAACTTATACAAGATACCAAAGCAGCAAAGATTTCAATAGCAAATTCCCACCTTATCTCCACCCTACTTTATGCCTCTCCAATATATACCAACCTAAGGCAATGCGATCTAAACAAGCTAGAGACCTGCTACAACAAAATCTCCAAATTCGCCACAGGGGCATCCTACCGTAGTCACCACTGTCTCTCACTTGCTGAACTGAGCTGGCTTGAACTCCCTCACCTCCTTCAATGGTATCAACTCTCACTCGCCCACAAACTAGTAAACCATTCACTAAATGTCCCATCCCTCCAGAATCTACTCCAGCCCTATCGCACCACCAGACCACTAAGATCCAGCAACAAAAATCACTTGCAGATCACTAAAGCCAATAACTCTGCTGGTGAAGCACTATTCTCTTGCACCATAGCCAAATTATGGAACTCCCTCCCACCCACAATTACCTCCATACCATCATGCGCCCACTTCAAAACTTTACTAAAAGCGCCCCTAAAAACATGCTGGCTATGCCCTTGCAACTCCTACTCAAATATCACCCACCCCATCCAACCACTATCTTTCTTTCCACTCCACTAATTACCTTGATTATAGCAAGCTCAGATGCTCATAAGCCAGTACTTATTATACAGCAGGAACTTCTTCTTGTAACATTTGTTAATGTCTGTTATGTACTTCACAGATAAAGATTCTAGTTGTCTACTGATGTACTATGTTCTTCATCTGTTAATATGTTGTAAGTAATTGCTATGTAAATTGTTAATCGCTATGTAATCCAATGTAACTACTGTCTGTTTATTTTAACTGTGGAGCTTTTCTCCCCGGGCCTCCGCTGAAAATGGACCTATGTCCAGTCGGACACTCCCGGTCAACAAATATAAATAAATAAATATAAAATAAAATAAAGATACTTAATCAGTGCACCATGTCCACATGTTTCCATGCTTATCTAGATTGGTGTGATTTCACCTATCGTATACATATCATCCTTTTGATTGATGCAATTTCCCCTATCGTATACATATCATCCTTTCAATTGGTGCAATTTCCCCTATTGTATACATATCATTCTTTCGATTGGTGCAATTTCCCCTATCGTATACATATCATCCTTTCAACTGGTGCAATTTCCCCTATCGTATACATATCATCCTTTTGATTGGTGCAATTTCCCCTATTGTATACATATCATCCTTTCGATTGGTGCAATGTCCCCTATCGTATACATATCATCCTTTTGATTGGTGCAATGTCCCTATTGTATACATATCATCCTTTCGATTGGTGCAATTTCCCCTATCGTATACATATCATCCTTTCGATTGGTGCAATTTTCCCTATCGTATACATATCATCCTTTCGAATGGTGCAAATGTCCCCTATCGTATACATATCCTTTCGATTGGTGCAATTTCCCCTATTGTATACATATCATCCTTTCGATTGGAGCAATTTCCCCTATCGTATACATATCATCCTTTCGACTGGAGCAATTTTCCCTATCGTATACATATCATCCTTTCCATTGGAGCAATTTCCCCTATCGTATACATATCATCCTTTTGATTGGAGCAATTTCCCCTATCGTATACATATCATCCTTTCCTTTAATTGTTCTTTCTTGCTCTTTTCCTTTCATTTACCAATTTACTTAAAATTAACACGAGCATCAACAACAGCTCTTGAAGGATTATAATAAATGAAAGACATTAAAGAATTCTATACAGTAAGTCAATGCCCACAAATGTTTTAATGCACAGGTAAAATGCCTACAGTTTTGTTAAGCATTTGTGAAATGGTTTGCTAGATAAATTGTTAGAATATGAGCACAAAGATGGTATTCACAGTCTATAAAAATATGTGATGAAAATCTATAAAGTAGTTCCTTTTAGGGTTGTAGTTCATTTATCTGAGAATTGCTTTAATTTAGTGCAGATTTTGCTGCGTGATTCACTAAGTACTCTTTTCGCTCTGTTACACTATAGTTGACTCATGTACTGTTGGCTATAGCACAAGGGTTTGTTCTTCTCTTGGGTCATAGTTGTTCAGCTGTGGAATTAATAATATTTTTGTAAGTGGATTAATATGAAAGGACATGTTAGTAGTTTTGGTACATTCATTGTCATAGTATTTTTGTGTATGTGATACAAAAGAATGCAATGTGTGTTTATTTTGTTATTGCATGGAATGTTTTGTGTCTTTTCTATGGTTGTAGTATTTATGGTAGGGTAGATGTTGAAATGATGACAAAAGGAAATTATCTTTCCATTTTTGTTCAGATGAGTTTTAGTAGTACAGCTTTTTGACTGTGTGCATTGTCAATATATATATTTTTTGATGTAGTGAAGGTCAGTGAAATATATTGTCAACGCACAGTAATATAATCCCTCAAATCTCCAATAAAGTAAGTTCTCTGGTGAGGTCACAGCATGTTTTTTTTTTTTTAGATCCCTTTTGGATATTTATACTGCAAATTCTAGAAAAAACGTCACTTGTTTAAAAAATACTTTTAGTTTTTGGCATGGCAATAGCAAAAATGTTAGAATTAGTGAAGTACAGCTGGGATTGAATGGTATCTTCTTCTTTTGGCTGTTCCTGTTAGGGGTCGCCACAGCAGATCACCCGTTCCCATTTCTTCCTGTCCTCTGCATCTTGCTCTGTCACACCAACCACCTGCATGTCCTCTCTCACCACATCCATAAACCTTATCTTAGGCCTCCCTCTTTTCCTGTTACCTGACAGCTTCATCCTTAGCATCTTTTTCCCAATATACTCTGCATCCCTACTCAGCACATGTCCAAACCAATGTAATCTTGCCTCTCTGGCTTTGTCTCCAAACCTTCCAACCTGGGCTGACCCTCTAATATAGTTATTCCTAATCCTGTCCATCCTCATCACACCCAGTGCAAATCTTAACATCTTTAACTCTGCCACGTCAAGCTCTGACTCCTGCCTTTTTGTCAATGCCACTGTCTTCAACCCATATAACATAACTGGTTTCACTACCCTCTTGTAGACCTTCCCTTTCACTCTTACTGGTACTCGTCTGTCACAAATCACTCCCGACATTCTTCTCCACCCACTCCATCCTGCCTGTACTCTCTTCTTCACCTCTCTTCCACACTCACCATTACTCTGAACTGATTCCAAGTACTTAAACTCATTCACCTTCCCCACCTCTATTCCATGCATCCTCACCATTCCTCTATCCTCCCTCTCATTCACACACATATATTCTGTCTTAGTCCTGCTGACCTTCATTCCTCTTCTCTCTAGAGCATATCTCCACCTCTCCAGGGTCTCCTCCACCTGTTCCCTGCTCTCACTACAGATCACAATGTCATCTGCAAACATCATAGTCCATGGGGACTCCTGTCTGATCTCGTCTGTCAACCTGTCCATCACCATTGCAAATAAGAAAGGGCTCAGAGCTGATCCTTGATGTAATCCCACCTCCAACTTAAACGCATCCGTCACTCCCACCGCAGACCTCACCACTGTCACACTACCCTCGTACATATCCTGTACCACTCTTACATACTTCTCTGACACTCCTGACTTCCTCATACAATACCACAACTCCTCTCTAGGCACCCTGTCATATGTTTTCTCTAAATCCACAAAGACACAATACAAGTCCTTCTGACCTTCTCTGTACTTCTCCATCAACACTCTCAGAGCAATGGAATAGTGCTGGTATTTACTCTGAGTTCCATGAGAAGGACTGAATGTGTCAGGAAGATGTCAAGTCAAAAATCAACCTTAGATCTGTTTCATGTTTTCACTGTTTTGCTTGTCCCTTGATAATTCAGGGTGTAGTAGACTGCATTGTATGTAATTTATACATTCATAATGTAATTGTTGAAAGTAAGGCAACAATCTTCACAAAATAGATAAACATAGAGATGCGTGTATTGGCACAGCACAGAATTTAGTGTCAGAAGTACATTAATGAATGTTCAAATCATTAGTGGTCTCTTAATCTAAACAATGTATTTTAATATGTGTTCATTACTCTGATACTCCCTAAAGTTAAAGATATTATTTGGTTGTGAATGGTTATGCACTTGTTAGCTGACACTATATCTGCTCACGGGCCAATCTCAAGGATTCAGAAAGGCTTATAGTAATAGAAAAGCCTTCACTCAGAATGTTTCTGCATTGCAGTAAGACATTCTGATTCAGAGACTACTCCCCCCTTACGTTTTTCTCTTGGTGATAACATAACATGGATAATGGTCTTACTAGGGAAGCTAAAGCAGCAGTCTTGGGGAGCAGCTAATACTGATTAGTATTGTGTTGTCCCACAGAAATGGTGGCAACTCAGGATTAACTCAGAAATTCAGAGAATTGTTCCGTTGAGTTATTTCCTGTAGGAGGAAAAATGAAATGCTGTCTTAGCATTCACTGATTCTCCCATATGGGATTGGTTGTGATACAGGTAAGTATAGCAGAGCCATGGATATGTGTTTGTGTGCATGTGCATAGGCTGTGTGTATGTGTGTGTGTGTGTGTGTGTGTGTGTGTGTGTGTGTGTGTGTCTGTGTGAGTGCATATGTCTGTGTGTGTGTGTGTGTGTGTGTGTGTGTGTGTGTGTGTGTGTGTGTGTGTGCGTGCATGTGTGTGTGTTGGCGGATGGCTGTGGGTATATCTTACATGGTCATAATCAATTGTAATTTAAATTAACCTCTATTATGTCAATGTACTTTGGTCATCAAAAGAGATGTTCTACAGTTGTGTAAGACAACACAATTATAGACCTTGGAGAATATGCCCTTTCTCCAGAGACTTTGCAATCTCAGGGTTGGAATAAATAACTAGCAGGGAGTGTGGTGGCAAATTTAGTCTTGCTGCTTTGCATTGACTTCAGTGATTTCAGCGTGGTTCAAGTGTTTTTGTTTATATATTTGTTTGCTTCTGTTACCACTTGATTTACTGTTAGTTCAACCATTTTATTTTTACCTATGGTAGGATAATCCCCAGCCTACAATAAATTTGAAATCCTAGTCATGTAAATCTGTAATGCCAGCTGTTATTAGGACATGGAATATCAAAACCTTCATTGAATGTTTTGAATTGTTCATAGGTTCATAGGTAGATACTAGGCTATTGGCCCTAGGGTCTATATAAGCCTAGCCAAAAAGGTACCCTGGCTTTGTCTCAGATAAGATCTGAACCCTAATATGAGACCACTAATTTATGACTAGTTTTTTACAAAGTTATCCCAGAATTTGCTGGCAGCTGATACTATTTCCAGTTCCTTTGGTGATTGCTCACTTGTGTCTGTAGTTTGGACAATATGCCAGCCATATCTTAATCTTCAGCCTAAGATGGATTTGATCCATTATCCTGACGAGTCTGATATGCAAAGCTACGGAATGCATCATCATGGACCTAATAAACAAGGATATAGGGAATCTCCAAACTCTGGATCCTACACAGTTTGGTTTTGTGAAGGGAAGATCATGCCTGCTTAACTTGGTAGACTTCTTTGAGTCAGTCACCAGAGCTGTGGATGAAGGTAAGGTGGTTCATACAGCCTATCATGATCTGGTCAAGGCCTTTGATACCATTTCCCACTCAGGAATAATAGAAAAACTTACCAAGCTAGGCATCAACCCCTATATCACTAGGTGAGTTGCAAACTGCCTCACAGATAGAAACCACATTGTGAAAGTAGCTAACGCCAAGTCAGACTGCCGAACAGTCTCCCACAGGGTTCGGTCCTGAGTCCTCTCCTGTTTGGTATCTATGTCTCTGAAGTCCAGGCCAACATGAAGGGACTCTGGTTGACAACGTTCGCAGATGATTGCAAGTTGCGAGCTATTATTAACTCTCCAAGTGATGTTGACATCCTACAGAAAGGCCTCAATGAGACCAACAGCTGGTGTCAGAACCATGGCTTTAAGCTCAATGCCAAAAAATGTGTCTTCATCCCCTTTGGGAAAAAACAGATTCCCTTGAATTACCACATTGATGGTAGTCCACTGAACACAGAAGGTGTTATAAGAGATATGGGAACACAGGTTGACTGCACCCTCTCTTTTGACCACCACGTTGCCACTGTGGGCAGAAAGTCCTTCTATGTGGCACATCTCATTACTAATGGTTTTGCATCCAGGAAGAAAGAAGTAATTTTCTCCCTCTACTCATCCCTCATTAGGCCAGTCATCGAGTACAATGCCCCATTTGGCATGTACCTCACTAGACACCTGCAACAATTGGAGAGGCCACAAAAGTACCTCACAAAGAGGATCCTAGGCTTTAAACACTTTTCCTATATGGACAGACTCAAAAAACTCCAACTATTCTCTGTCTCATGTCTCCTACTTAGAGGTGATCTCTGCTTGACTTATAAAGCCATGTCTGACCCAGCTCTGTTAGAAATGCTACATCTAAAGAAATCCCAATCCCTCCACACCACACGCTCCAGAGACCTCAACCTCATTACCACAATCAACAGAACATGCTGGAGGGACAGGTTCATAGCCTAGAGACTGTCCATGCTATGGAATAGATTTCCCATACATGTCAAGCAGTGCACCTCACTGGCCCTCTTCAAGAGAAATCTTGATGAGTGGATGGGAAATAAAAAATTCTCACTGGGGATCATTCCAGTGGCTCTACTCGACAGAGGCACTAGGAACTAAGATTGGGTGACACAATGCCAGGGTAATCCTATGGGCTAGGCTTGTAAAGGCTCCAGGGTCATTAGCCTAGTACGCACCTATGAAACTAAATATAATGTTCATAAATGTAAACTTGTTAATACAGTTTGATTGTTTTTATATAAATGTAAATTTGCCTATGTCACAAGTGATAATTCAGTCAAGGTGTTCAAAAAAAGCCCCTATTCCCTTGAAGCAAGCACTTCTCTGTGGTCCCCAGTGTCTGTAAAGCAACTTGTCAAGTCAGACAGTAGACAAGAGACGACAGTCAATGTTAACTGGAGTTTTTTTTTTTTTTTGCAGGCCAATATCTAAGCATAAGACTTACACATCTTAAAAAAAAAAAAAAACAGTGCAACATAAACTGAAGAACACACATCCAGAAGTACTTAATTGATACATTTTTGAATGAAATGTCTTGAAAAAGTAATGTTGTTTTGACTTTTGTCAGTAAACATCAAAAGGAAGGAAGATTAAAAAATGTGTGTATGTAAGGACAAAGGAAAAACAATTCTCATACCCCAAGAATCTGACTGAATAGAAGAGCATACAGGGGATTAACTGCTCCATTCACTGAGGCTCCAAGTGCTCCCACCAACATGTATGGCCATTCAGGAGCGTTATACTTTAAAATTCGAGTGACAGGTGCAGGTTCAATATGTTCATCTTCTTCTGCTGTTACCTGCAATTAAAAGAAACAGATGTGGCATGTTTCTGCTGGACACGGTAAACCAAAAAAAGATTCCTTTTAAAAATGTTCATTGAATAAGGGAGTGCATTAACTCTATATAATCCAATCCATTAAATAAGAAAAAAATTGCACTTTATTCATCTGGTTTTACTGTATTTGTGTTTCCTCCCGCTTTATTTTGCTTTTGCTTCTTCTTATAAGTACTCAGTTGTATTTATTCTGCTGCATTTATTACTGCTTGGTAGTAGCCTGATTAAATTGTAACTGTTATTCTAAGTATTTTGGTTTTAGCACTTGGGCTTCATACCGGTTGTTTTACATTAAGAAGGTTTGTGATCTGCACTGTTGTGGCAGGACAGGTAGCTTACATCCTTCTAAGCTGGGAATTGCTGATTGAAGGCTCAGTGTTTGTTATTCTAAATGTGTATTAGTTCTGGTTTAAACGCTTGAGCTTCAGGCCAGTTATTCTACATTAAGAAGGTTTGTGGTCTGCATTCTTGTGGGAGGAGAGGCTGGATTCTGCCTTTCTGAGCTGGGAATTTCTGGTCACAGGCTTATTGTGCCTGCTTATTTGAACTGTTTCTTTCTGAAATTGGTGCGCCTTGTTGCTGTAGCATAGACCAGATTCAGGACTGCTGAATCTAGCTTTGTTTGTATAACTTGAGCACTGATCCAGACCATGTTTTTTTTTTGGAGAAGGTTTCCCTGCACCCTAGTGGCAGGAGTGTGCAGTTAGATATTGTCTGATTGAAGACTGCTGGAACAGGGCTCAGTTTTTAGCTTTTTGCTGCTTAAATGGGTAACTTGTTTAAATCAGTTTGTTCGTTTTCTAGTGTTTTATATATATATATATATATATATATATATATATATATATATATATTTATATAAATTGCAGTTTATTCATCTGCTTTTACTATTTTTTTGTGTTTCTTCCTACTTTATTACTAGGGACATTGACTACAACTCTGATCTGATATATATAACAATAAGTATCATTTTCTGTGCATTTAAAGGGTTTTTTGATTGTATCTGTTTTATTTTCTGAAAAAAAAAACTTGTTTCCTACTTTTCTAAGCTAGTATAGTCCAGTTTTCAGGTTAGTGCTGAATTCAGGGCTATTACAAATCTCTGTGTTTGCCCATACCTTACTTGGATAGAAGGAAGTTTCTCTGTTCACTTGTGAGAGAGGGGAGCTTTGAGCAGCCTATCTGTCCCTGGAGGAGTGGTTTCAGCCCAGAAAATAGTAGTTTATTGGCCATTTTGGGCTAATTTCTATCTCTTTCATTTCCCTGCTATAAAAACCACATTTGCCCAGTATTGTGCTGGTTAGCTAGGGTATAACTATTCCCAAATCCACAAAGTCTCCTCTTCAATTTTTCCCTTGGAACTAGACAAACTTTCAACTTAAGCACTCAAGCCATTCATTTCTCAGCCCGGCCCTTGCTCAAAACTCATAGCAAGCACTTATAAACCATAGCACTAGACCCCCCCACTATACTGTACAGAAGGACAAGGTTCTCTATTTGACCTTACCAGCCATTCAGTAAAACAGTTCACCATACCTATCCAGGCATGTCCAAAGGGCAATTTCAGGTGCACTTTCCAGTCCAACTGGGGAATCTGGGCATTTTGAGACAATGTTACAACTGTCTCATGTACACAGACAACCCTCTCCTCCTACCACCAAACACTAATACATGTGAGAGATGCAATTATACAGCCAAACTGATGGCTAAGCACTCTCAACCCAAGACTGGATCAGACAGTCAAGAAGAGAAGGGAAATACTTGCATCACACCACCAGTCTCACATAGACCCATTAAACCAGCACCGGCAAAAACACCATATAAATACACAAAAACATACTTGGAGGCTCTAAATAAAAATCTGCAAAAGCATCAGAGACCTCCAAAGCAGACATCCAATCAGTCTCCACTCCTCAACACAAACCATGAAACACATACTTCACAAAACCAGTGTGCCACACAACCACAGTCCTTAAGGCAAAATAACATACCCAACATGCTAGTAATAGGTGACTCTATAGTCAGGCACACTGACGTCCCACTGACTAGGCTGAATAAGGAGAAGGTTACTGTTAGCTACCTGTCAGCTGCCAGGATCCACCACATAACACAAGCACTCAGGTCACTTCAGAACAAGTACAACTACGACTCTGTCATTGTCCATGTTGGTGTGAATGACCTGAGCCGTACCTCCCTGGACTACATGAAAAGTGACATGGAAGAGCTCTCTGATCACGTAGCCCAGGCCGGTATGACCATAACCCTGAGTAGCATCCTGCCCTCACCAAGAATGATACAGAGGTATAAAGAAAAAACGATCAATTTCAACAATTGGCTAAGTTTCTGGTGTCATTCAAAGGGAATCCAGTGTCTGCCCACCTGGGATGATATGCTCGACAAGGCATGCTGCTTCGCTAGAGACGGCTTGCACCTGTCACCCTTAGGCTTTCAAATACTGACCAAGGTTCTTGCCACCCCCATAGTGCCTTTTTTAGGCAATGCTCAAAAGACAACCCCACTGCAGTAAATAGCACAAGTAAAAGAAACAGAGGGTAATACTACTCAATACCAGAAGACTAAACCTCAAAATGCATGCACTTGAGGTACTCCTCAGTATGGAGAAAATCAATATATGTGCAGTACAGAAACCTGGTTTAAGGCTTCACAGAGCACCCCAGCACTACCAGGTTACAACTCATACCATACATTTCAGCCATAGAACCCGGACCGAAATACAAAAGGTGGAGACTTATCCATATTCATCAAGTATACCCACACCTCCAGGTTAGTGGCACAGCACGATGCTTCAGAGATCATCCAAGTGCAACTAACAATGAGCAAAACTGCAAGTCAAATTGTAGCTTGCTACAGATCACCCACCATGTCCCAGGACCCCCATTCTGCATTTCTGGAAACACTGGGAAACATAAAGGTCCTACCAAACACCCTAATATGGGGTGATTTCAATTGCCCAAACATTAACTGGGAGAACTACTCAAGTACTAACTCCCTTGCCCAACATTTCCTAGAATTTATAAACTCAAACGTCCTGGTTCAACTGATCAACACTCCCACCAGAGGTGACAACATATTGGGCCTGGTCATCACCAACATGGGCAACCGGTGTTCCACACCGGAGGTCAACCCCTCGCTGGTTAGATCTGACCATAAACAAATCACTTTGGATATCCACATCCCCCCCCCCCCCAGACAAGGAAACCACAGTGAAAAACTTTTCAAAAGCAAACTTCATGTTACTTAAGACTGACATGGAAAGTTTCAAAGCCCCCATGCTAAAGGATAACACTGTCCAAGCTGCAAAATCCTTTACTAATGCATTCTACGGGCCCCTACAAGAATGCATGGATCATGCTATGCCAAGCAAAACCAAGACTCACTCCTCCAAGAAAAGGAAAGCCGTCTGGTGGACCCCTGCCATAAACAAGATATACAATAGAAGGAGAAAACTAGTACAGAAAAGAGTAAAAACCAAGAAGGGAAGACATCCCTGATAATTATCAGTAAGAAATAGCGATCTCTCATAAAATCATCCAAGGCAAGCTTTGAAAGAAAAATTGCCAAGGACTCCAAAGATAACCACAAGGCATTCTTTAGCTATGTCAAGAATCTAAGTGGCAATGCTCAGATCTGCTCGGAGTTAGTGCAGAATGGCACAAAAT
Source organism: Protopterus annectens (assembly GCF_019279795.1). Taxonomy (NCBI): domain Eukaryota; kingdom Metazoa; phylum Chordata; order Ceratodontiformes; family Protopteridae; genus Protopterus; species Protopterus annectens. The sequence continues at coordinate 149,768,019 of NC_056738.1, read as the reverse complement.
GCACTGAAACGACCGATATCGCCAACATCCTGGAAGACAGGTTCAGTGCAAATGTCACCCCCCTTTCACCCCCAAAAGGGCCCATAACCATACCAGAAGAATGTAGAGCCCCTGAAATCACAGACACTCAGGTTAAAGCTGCCCTCTCCAAAGCCAAATACAGCATCAATGGGACTGGATGGTGTCCCAGGCTGCATCCTACACGAGTTCAAAGATGAACTAACCCCTCACCTAAACATGCTGTTCAAACCCAGCCTCAACACAGGCTACATACCCATAGAGTGGTGCACAGCAACAGTTATTCTGCTCCACAAAGGTGGAGCCACAACAGACCCTGGGAACTATCACCCTATAAGCCTGACTAGCTTGGTCTGCATGACTATGGAGCACATCATCATGGAACTCGTTAACAGAAACATTGGGAACCTCCAAACACTGGACCCTACCCAGATCGGCTTTGTTAAGGGCAGATCATGCCTTCTGAACCTGGTGGACTTCTTTGAGACAGTTACCAAGGCTATAGATGAGAGAAAGGTGGTCCACACAGCCTACCTAGACCTCACAAAGGCCTTCAACACCATTCCCCATTCTGGTATTATAGACAAGCTCACCAGTCTGAACATAACCCCCTACATCACAAGATGGGTTGCCAGCTGGCTCATGGACAGAACCCACATGGTGAGAGTTGCGGGAGCTATTTCCGACTCTAAACTGGTTACAAGTGGCATTTCCCAGGGCTCAGTCTTAGGGGTTCTCCTGTTTGGCATATACTTCTCAGAGGTACAGGCAAGCACCGGAGGACTATGGCTGACCAAGTTCACAGACGACTGCAAACTAGGGGCTATAATTGTCTCTCCGGCTGACACAGACATCATCCAAAAGGGTCTCACTGAGACGGATACCTGGTGTCAAAATCATGGCCTCAAGCTAAATGCCAAAAAGTGCATAGTCATCTCCTTTGGAAAAAACAAAGTACCCACAAACTACCACATAGGTGGTAGTCCCCTAAATACGGAAGACATAATAAGGGATCTGGGGAACCAAGTAGATAGTAATTTCTCCTTTGATAATCATATTAACAAAGTGGTTAGAAAATCCTTCTACATGGCCCACCTAATCACAAAAGGGTTTGCATTCAGATCAAAAGAGGTTATTGTGCCCCTCTACACATCACTTATCAGACCCATCATAGAGTACAGTGCCCCATTTGGGATGTACCTTACAAGACACCTGCAACAGCTGGAAAGACCACAGAAGTACCTCACCAAGAGGATCACTGGCCTCAAACAGATGCCCTATGCAGCTCGACTGAAGAAACTCCAAGTGTACTCGGTTGCTTACCACCTACTCAGAGGTGATCTCTGCCTGACATACATGGTCATGTCCAACCCAGAATTGATGGACATGCTCCACCTATGAAAACCATATCTCCTCGAGCCACATGCTCTAGGGATCTAAACCTCACCACAACAATAAATAGGATGTGCTGGAGGGATAGATTCCTGTCCCAGAGAATTCCCATGCTTTGGAACAAGATTCCAATCTACATTAGGCAGAGCTCCTCGCTAACGGGTATCACTTCAGTGGCTCTGCTGGACAGAGGCACAGGGAACTAATCTAAGGGGGCGGCGAAAGCCAACACATTCTGGCTAGGCTTATAAATGCCTTCGGGCAGATAACCTAGTACCTACCTATGAACCTATGAACCTAAGAACAGTCTCCCTGCAAAAGAGAATGATGCAAAAGATGAGAGTTTTTTCTGCTTGTCACATAAGGATGCATCACCAGCTGTAATGAAATATGGAACTGGGGAAGATGAGGACAAGCATGCAGACTGCTACTGTGAAGAAAAGTATTATATACAAACAAACGGTAGCCAGAAACCCATAGTACTCAGTGATGGTGGACACAAGGAACAACCACAATCAGGAATGTCACAGAGTAGGAAATGAGTGCATGAGGTTACCAGTGTCACCAGCATGACAGGAAGATCAGTGGAAATGGAAAGGGAGCAACTTACTATTAGCCACCAGTATTTCATCAGATACATAATATTTTATCCATGCTTTCCTCCTTCACACAGTCTACACATAAAACAGTAGCACTCCGATACCCAAAACAGTCTTGGCTTTCTCACTGTTGTAAAAATATTTTAATTTTTGTAGCATCTCAGCATTCCTCTCAGCTGCCATGCATTTCCATCAGTGTTGCCTGTCTACGAATTTTCACCCAGAAAGTTTCTGTCTCTTTCTCACAACCGTACTACCATTAGCACCTCCAATATAGTTATACCAAGGTAAGAGAACTCATTCCTCATTACATATAACCCAGCCTCATCAAATAGAATATTAGCCTAAGATACTAATCCACAAATACTCCCTTTCTCTATAACTAGATCCAGTCTTATTGCATTTCCAGATTTTTCAGACCAGCGACAGTTATTAATTTCTGTAATGAACACATACCACAATGCACCTCCTTTCATTTCCACCAGACAAATCTTCTTTCAAAGAAACATGATAGACTTCTTGACAGTCACATCTGCCCTTGTGGAGGCATTTAAGCACTTTGCAGTTGTGTTTAGCAGAGACAGAATGGGAGGAGCATACCAGTGATAACCAGAATATGTCTGTGTTCACAGCCTTGCAAGTGCTGTACTTTTCTATGGACATGAATTACAGGATGGATCATTGGAAAAGCTCTTGCTTTATGCTTACCTATAGTCATAAGCTGTGTGATGAAACCAAAAGAATGATAGTTTGGGTACAACTGCCAAAAATGGAATTTTCAACAGAGCCATCAAGCATATTCTGTGTAAGTCAGTGAAGAATGTTGTGATTTGATCGAGTTCTTTAAGCAGAACTGCAACACTCTTGGACGGAGAAGAGCTAAATGAGGTGACTTAAGTATCTTACAGGAGTGTTTTCCATGTGTCTTCCAATGGAGATGTTGTAGGTATAGCCAGAAGGAGGAGATCTTGTAAGAAGCCCAGGACATGCTAGAGGGACAATATCTCCTGGCCAGCCTGGGAGTGCATGTTGATTCCTATGATTACTAGGAATAAATGGCTAGAAAAGGGGGTTCTAGATAGCCTTGAATGGTCATCTGCTGGTGTTACTCTCCTCAGATTAAAACAGAAGGAAAATGAATTGAAGCAATTCCTGCATTTTGTTTTATTTTATATATCGGTAGTTTACTTTGTCCGTTTACTATATTTTTAGCAGCAGTTATGTTTTCTGTTATCTACACTGTGCCACCTCATGTTATTTAACTGATGTATGTTATGCATTTCTTGAATAACAATGTTTAAATGTACTGGTGTATTTTGATAAATGATAACAGATTCCTTCATCTTTGTTTTGGTAATTAAGAAATTTATTGTAATGTGATGACTGTCCCTGGAAATAATAATAATAACTATACGAATAAACATGAAGTAAAGAAAGAACATGTAAAAAAATGCATTTTTGTTCAACAAACCTTGTTTTTAACACTCTTGGCAGAAATTTCTGATGGGCGGCGAACACCAGATGAAAAATCTCCAGCAATTGATAGTGTGGTGTCTGGTAACAAGTTAGAGATCTGAGACTTTGAACGTTGCCGGACAGAAGCTCTAGAATGTAAAATAAAGTTAGAATACCACTGAAATGTTACTGTTGATCATTTTCAACATGCATACTCTCACATATATATGCAATCATGTGTGTGCACACACAGATACACACACATACACAAACACACACAAACATACCATTGGGCAGTTTTAAACTGTATCAGAGGTAAAAGAACACATACTCTAGGATATATAAGGTAGAGTGTGGAACATCATTTGGGATCCTTTACAAAAAATCTGTGTAATCTCTGTAATGTGTTTATTGCTTGCCTGTTTCATCACTCAGCCATTCAACCTTCTATTCATATTACAGGTTAGTTGTTTTTAAGCTCAGCACTACAGTAATTTAATAGCCATTCTTGGTGCAAAGCTATCTCTCATAGTGCACAAATATTAAAACTAGTCTAAAATAACATTGTTAGTGAATGCTCTATTATGCTTTGTATCATAAATGTCACATATTTCAAACTACGGAAAGCTCACCTGCCTTTGATTACTCTACTTCATTTCCACATTTTCATATTCCTTTTCAAAACCTTAAATAATCATATTTATTTTAGTAAAGTTGTAGTAAAATATGAAAAATCCAAAAAGTTGCAAACAGCAAGCAATTTTTTCAGTAGGACAGGATAAGAGCTTTGGAAATAAAAGTGTTTTACAGACATGCACACACACACACACACACACACACACACACACACACACACACACACACACACACACACACACACACACGTGTGCTCGAGCAGGCATGCTCATGCAGTAAAGAGATTGACAATTTTTTGGGAAAGAGCAGAAGAAATAGAGAACAGGGTCAATGCCTGAGATGTCCACAAAGACTGTTAGAGAAGAAGTCTGCAGTATTTCAATCTTGTCCAGACATGCTGATCTTCTTCTTCTTTCATCTTTTCCCAGTTAAGGGTCGCCACAGTGGATCACCTGTCCGCTCATGATTGGCAGTGGAGTTTTATGGTGTTGAGTTGCCAGCCCGGTGCCCAACCTTCCACAGAAGGCACATACACATGCACTCACTCCTGGGGCCAATTTAGAGTTAGCAATCCACCTACAGCATGTCTTTGGGATGTGGGAGGAAACCAGAGCACCTGGAGGAAACCCACACGACCACAGGGAGGACATGCAGACTCCGCACAGAAGGCACCCCAGCTGAGGATCAAACCAGAGAACCTTTTGCTGTGAGGCAGCCACGCTAACCGCTGCACCACCGTGGCCACCCTGAAACAATCAAATTAAAATAAAGGAAATGTATGGGAGACAATGGAGTGCACAAGGGCTATGCAAACTTTTATAATTCCGATTTCTGAGGAACAAAAAGGGAAACATGGTAGCAACCAGATTGAAAAGAAACTCACGATGGATGTTATTACCTCTGGAATGAGCAAAGATAATAGATAATAAATTGTATTGCATTTTGAATATTACATTACATATCCATAAGGGAACTGATTTCCAAATTAGCACACTACACTACGTTTTTCCTAATTTGTCTGAATCTGAAGGGACAGACTTAAAGTAATTGCAAGCTAAGCACAAGTTTAGCTATATGAAAGCAGCGACACGTTAGTCTTTGTGTGAAATGACAACTATAACAAAGCTATATATGAGCAATTACTGAATGGTAAAACATCATACAAAAAGCTAAATGACTTGAGATGTGTAAGGAATTTAGAGTTATTGACATTGCTCTCATAGGTTTTGTGCCAGTGAAGGGATTACAGGATCGCAGAACAGCTTTATTTTTTTGGATAGCAAAGATTTATATGAACTTTAAGAACTCTCCTCAGGCCTACAATGAGTACTGATGACTACAAGACTGAGACGGTTCCCATGTTTCATGAAAAGGAATTAAATCCAGTGGTACAATGACTAGATACCTATATAAACTATTCCTTTCATTTTTATCTAAAATATAAGATGTAACTCTAGATGAAAGTCCCTATGAATGATATGCATTTTACAAAGCCAGATTGTTGTGTATCCAGGTATAAAAAGTCTCATAAAACATTGTTTATTACTTCAGCTACAATACATTTGATATGAGTCAGAGTTAATCTTTGAGTTCAGTACTGCTAGTACTGGAGATGGAATACATTAGCAAACAGTTCAGGGGGAACAGCTAGTGATACTGGTTTGCTGTTTATAGAAAAGTGGTTAGTAGATCAAGAACATTTTGAGTAAGACAGTGTCAGAACTATTTTAGTTTTATTGAGTTTAGTTTGGAAAATATTTTTTTGTATTCGATGGTAACTTATACAAACAGGTCACAGGAGTGGCCATGAGGTGGTTCTGGTAACAAGTTATGCTACCACTGTAATGCCTTTATGGGAATACACTATGTGGATGACACTGACATTTTATAAGGTTTTGAAATTCTAGAGTTTTATTTTTAATTTGGTGAGTAAGAAGAAAAGCTTTTGAAGTACTTTTTTAATTATTTAAACAGTGTTTAGTGTCATAGAGGTTCTCTATGTCAACTTTTCTATTGTAAACATACATTTTCTTCAGTGCTTCATTGTTATTTTATTTTCAGTCACAGTTTTATTTTTATACTGACCAGTTTCCACACTAAGGTCTTTCAGTTATATGCTTGTAATTTCACTCATTCTACCTTTCTGACCACACCTCTCAAGTATACCTCATTATGAGGAACGTACGTCATTTGGGGACTTAAAAAGTTCATTTTCCTCGAAGTTCCACATTGAAAGGGTCTGTCACACATTCAGTGTTAGGAATTTGTGAAGTGAAATCTATGGTATATAGAAATGAGTTGTATTAATTCATTAAAAGATCTTCTTTATAACTAAAACCAGCATATTTTAACCACCCTATGGCCTTCCTTGTTGAAGTTGATCATAAGCCATTAGAATGTGTTCCACATTTTGTCCATTTGCTCCACATTATGTGGGCTAGTGTTCCTCATTTTGGAGCTGGAAGGTTGAGAGCTATGTTTCTGACTGCTGGCTCTGATCTTGCCTGACCTCAGGGTAGCTCTATTCATCTTATGCATCAAGGTTGGCTGATACTTGCCTAAAATACTGACTTGTATGCTTGTTCATATGACCATACAAAACTATTGCACATGCTAAAAATATTTCCACTCACCTCTAATATCTCCCTTTGATGTCCTTCTTCTCATTCAGTGAACAAGTTAAGGAACTTTATATCTACCTCAAATCTTACCACTTTCTTTACTCTACAAATATATGTTAGTGCACCACTTCAATAACCATTTTCACATTATTTTAAGCTTAACCGCCATCACTAAGAATCTCCTGTCACTTACCACCTTCAAAGGCTTGTACCATCCTGTGAGACATTTTGTGATCTAGTTAATTAGGTATGGATTAAATGTTTATTTATGCACTGAAATGTGAAGCAAGATATCAAATATCTTGGCAAGCTCCAGAAAAATTACACCAGTGGTGAGACTTATATCCAAAGCAAGGCTGACTTGATCAAAAAATCTGTTAGTAAAGGTGGGTCTGCCAGCAGTGAAACCATGTTAACCCAAGTCTGTGTCATTAGAACTATTTTCTGATGTAAAACAAATCACCATCAGAAAAAACAAGTAGCTTTTATTACAACAAGCAGAGCTTTCGGTCAAACAACCTTCTTCAATGCTAAACACAATACTACATTTTCTCATTCATTTAAAAGGAGCAAAGCAGATACAATGTGACCATCCAATCACAAAGTATCCATAATTAAGTACTTATAAACACATAAATTACATAAATACACTTCAAAATCTTATAAAATATTATAAATTATACTGTTGCATCCTAACAAGGACAGGCTTAATATTAATTTTGTTGTTTATATCTGGTTCACTATCTGCACAGAGCTTAAGTATCCACTCATATTCTTTATTTTCCAAACAATTGTTTAAGTCCCCACCTCTCACGTCTTTATATACATTTTCTATTACTCTAAAGGTAAAGGTGTGGTCTATTCCTTTATCTAAAATGTGCTTACAAAACGCATTCTTATCATTTTTCCTTCTAATGTCGAATTTGTGTTCTATTATGCAGTCTTTCAGCCTCCTTGTCATTTTTCCTACATAAAATGATCTGCACTTTTTACAGGTGGCCAAATAGACTACATTAACACTATTGCAAGTTGCTACACAGGAAAAATTAAACTTCCGACCAGATGTGGGATGTATAAATTCTTCACTATTCAGTTTTTCTATATCTACACTACAGCTACATGCCATACAGGTATTAGTCCCATATTTCTGCCTTATTTTATTTTTAGCTAAACTTTTAAAATCCTTATAACAGAGTTTTCTCTTCAAACTTTTTAGATTCTTATATGAAAAAAATGGTTTAGAATCTATTATATTATGTAATTCAGGCAGCGCTAAGAGAATTACCCAATTTTTTTCTATTATTTTCTGTAGTTCTTTCGTTTTTAAATAAGGAACTTGAAAGGAATGAGAATATAATTATAAAGCCGGCTGATAAGAGGGGAGCAGTGGTTCTAATGAAACGGGAAGAATATGTGGATTAAATGTATGCTTTTTTGAATGATGTAAATACTTTTAAAAAAGTGATGCCTAATGATGTTAGGAAAATAATTTTCGATATAAATATGATAATTTATGACATGCAATTAAGTGGTGAGATTGATTTAGAACTGTTTAATTTTTTATCTGTGCCACGTCCACGTATACCCCGAATTTATGGAATACCAAAGGTGCATAAATCTACTGATAAGCCTCCGATGAGGCTTATAGTCTCAGGTGGAGGCTGGATCATGGAACCTTTGTCAGTATATTTGCAAAAGAATCTCTCACAGTTTTTACAATTATGTCCTGGAGTAATTAAGGATACTACTGACTTTTTATTAAAATTGAAAGCATGATATGATAATAGAGAAGTGAAAGATTTGCACTATATATTTGTAACATTAGACATAACTTCATTGTTTACCATCATACCGAATTACTATGGCATTTCAGCCATACGTGAATTTTTAACTGCAGAAACAGATATGATGGCAAGAGATGTGGAAAAAATTTGTTCAATGCTACAGATATTGTTGACAGAAAATGTTTTTTATTTTGATGAGGAATTGTTTTGCAGCAAACAGGTGTGGCCATGGGTACTCCCGTGGCCAATACCTATGCTAACCTTGTGCTTTGTCAGTGGGAGAAAAAGTATATGAGTATTGATGCAAATGTTTTAAATAAGAAGATTGGATTTTACTCAAGATTTGTAGATGATTTTTTTTTTAATATGGAATGGAAACATGGATGAATTGTTAGAATACGTGACCTATCTAAATAATACTATAACATTCCTTGTTTTTAAAATGAATTGTTCTATTGACAGTATAGTATTTTTAGATGTGTTATTGAATAGGAAGGAAAATATCATCCACACTAGTATGCATAAGAAAGAAGTACAGGCTAATAGATACCTGCACCGGCAAAGTATGCACCCCCCACGTCTTTAGAGGAGTAATAAAGTCCCAGATATACAGAGTAAGTAAGATGAATACCAATGAGACTATGTTTGAACATCAGTTGAATAACATGATAGAAGAGTTTGTCAGTAGTGGGTATAATTATGAAGATGTCATGGAAGTGGTTGAAAGGGTAAAGATAGCCAGAAGTGAGGATGCAAGTCCAATTTTTAGCCAAGGAAAATCGACAGTAGAAAGAGTTTTAGAAAATAATAACATTAGACACGTTACTACATATAATTTAAGAACAAAAGAACTACAGAAAATAATAGAAAAACATTGGGTAATTTTCTTAGCTTTGCCTGAATTACATAATATAATAGATTCTAAACCATTTTTTTCATATAATAATCTAAAACGTTTGAAGAGAAAACTCTACTATAAGGATTTTAAAAGTTTAGTTAAAAATAAAATAGGGCAGAAATATGGCACTTATATCTGTATGGCATGTAGCTGTTGTGTATATATAGAAAAACTGAATAGTGAAGAATTTATACAGCCCACTTCTGGTCGGAAGTTTAATTTTTCCTGTGTAGCAACTTGCAATAGTGTTAATGTGGTCTATTTGGCCACCTGTAAAAAGTGCAGATCATTTTATGTAGGGAAAACGACAAGGAGGCTAAAAGACCGCATAATAGAACACAAATCTGACATTAGAAGGAAAAATGATAAGAATGCGTTGTGTAAGCACATTTTAGATAAAGGAATAGACCACACCTTAACCTTTAGAGTAATAGAGAATGTATATAAAATAAAGTAATATGAGTGGATACTTAAGCTCTGTGCAGATAGTGTACCAGGTATAAACAACAAAATTAACATAATTTATAATATTTTATAAGATTTTGTAGTGTATTTATATGATTTATGTGTTTATAAGTACTTAATTAAGGGTACTTTGTGATTGGATGGCTGTGGTCACATTGTATCTGCTTTGCTGCTTTTAAATGACTGAGTAAATGTAGTATGATGTTTAGCATTGATGAAGGTTGTTTGACCAAAAGCTCTGCTTGTTGTAATAAAAGCTACTTGTTTTTTATGACAGTGATCTGTTTTACATCAGAAAATTGCTTTTCTTCACTTTATCTTGTATCAGCGTGTAGTAAGTTCAATAATTTTGGCTGCTGCATTGATGTCAGTGGATTTGGAGAGCATACACAGCCATTTAAATGGAGAACAGGATTAAATTATCAAACTCCATTAGAAGCTTATTAGTAATGGAGGTGAGTCCTCTGTTACATCTTACTTCATCAAATATGCAAATAACTAATGAGAAACCTAAAATCGATATGAACTTTGAAAAACAGCTGCAACTTCTGGAAAAGAAGACAGCTACATATAAATGCTTTCAATGGCAAAGGCTTAGCTTTTCAGCCTACTTAGAGCTGGGGGTAGTACCTCGAGGACTTTGTGTCCTTAAAATGCCTTCTTATACCAATGTTTATCCTGAATTACTAAAACATTGGCAACAACTTAATCTTAAACTTAGTTTTGATTATATGATTTTAATGAATGACTATTTTATGGATATTGAAAATACTCTAAAAAATGAAATAATGCAGCTTGAAGATGAGTTGGTGCAATTACCTAGTTTTTCGAATATGGCAGAGACATACCAGAAAATGTTAGATAGGCTGAAAATGCTTGATGGTCGCCTGGAGGCTGGGAAGAAACATAAACTTTTCATGATATAAATGACTTTAAACAAGGCCATATCTTTTCATGGCCGAGAAAAGAAAGGCAAAATAAAGTTATTTTAGAACAGAAAGGCCGGCTAGACCGGCTTGACAGCTTCCAGGAAGGAAGCGTAGCCACGCCTACAAGCCAGAAGGTAGCAACTCAATTGGTTCATTTGTCAGTTGATGAAGAGGCAAATTCCACTTCTACTGCCTCTACGCAAGTACGTTCAAACCAGATGGCGGTTATAGAGACCGCGGAATGCATAAGTGCTTCATCATTGAGCAATAAATCCATAAATGAACAAAGTACTTTATGTTTAGTTCAATCTAGATCTCAAATGCGATTCCATTTGAACTTGCCTGAAAAGGTTAACATTTTGGATAAAGGCTTGATGAAAGGTTGCATGTTGCAGAAACAATCCCAAAATGGACAGAAGCAGAAGGGAGACAGTCCAGTTCGGCAGGTAAAGAAACCAGCCTGATGACAGCAAAAATACATGAAGGTCTTCTAAACTTGACAGACTTTGTACTAACTGAACCCTATATTTCATTATTGAAAAAGGGGCTTAAGTTTATACCTAGCACTAGCGACGACTTAGTTAGTGCACTGACTGTCTTAAAAATCTTTGCTAGAAACCTTAATTTGAAGCTGCTATGATGAATATGAGGCTATGAAGGAACTTGAAAGGAATGAGTATATAATTATAAAGCAGGCTGATATGGGGGAGCGGTGGTTCTAATTAAACGGGAAGAATATGTGGATTCAATGTATGCTTTTTTGAATGATGTAAATACTTTTAAAAAAGTGATGCCTGATGATGTTAGGAAAATAATGTTCGATATAAATATGATAATTTATGACATGCAATTTAGTGGTGAGATTGATTTAGAACTGTTTAATCTTTTATTTGTACCATGTCCACATATACCCCAAATTTATGGGATACCAAAGGTGCATAAATCTACTGAGAAGCCTCCGTTGAGACCTATAGTCTCAGGCAGGGGCTGGATCATGGTACCTTTGTCAGTATATTTGCAAAAGAGTCTCTCACAGTTTTTACAATTAAGTCCTGGAGTAATTAAGGATACTACTGACTTTTTGTTAAAATTAAAAGCATGGCATGATAACAGAGAAGTGAAAGATTTGCACTATATGTTTGTAACATTATACATAACTTCATTGTTTACCGTCATACCGAATGAGTATGGCATTTCAGTCATATGTGAATTTTTAACTGCAGAGACAGATATGATGGCAGTAGATGTGGAAAAATGTGTTCAATGCTACAGATAGTGTTGACAAAAAATGTTTTTTATTTTGATGAGGAATTGTTTTTTCAGAAAACAGGTGTGGCCATAGGTACTCCCGTGGCCAATACCTATGCTAACCTTGTGCTTCATCAGTGGGAGAAAAGGTATATTTGTATTGATGCAAATGTTTTAAATAAGAAGACTGAATTTCAATCAAGATTTGTAGATGAATTTTTTTATATGGAATGGAAACATGGATGAATTGTTAGAATACGTGGCCTATCTAAATAATACTATAAAATTCCTTGTTTTTATAATGAATTGTTCTACTGACAGTATAGTATTTTTAGATGTGCTATTGAAAAGGAAGGAAAATATCATCCACACTAGTATGCATAAGAAAGAAGTACAGGCTAATAGATACCTGCACCGGCAAAGTATGCACCCCCCCACATCTTTAGAGGAGTAATACAGGCCCAGATATATAGGGTAAGTAAGATGAATACTGATGAGACTATAAAGCAGGTAGCAAGTACAGGAGCACTTCAAGGCTGACCAAATAAATCCACATAAACGTGATACAAACTCACTGGTAGGCAGCAAAACACGATATGTATATCTCCAAAATTCTAAATTTATTTGTAACAAAACAAAGGGTAAAAATAGCCAGAAGTGAGGATGCAAGTCCAATTTTTAGCCAAGGAAAACAGACAGTAGAAAGAGTTTTAGAAAATAATAAGATTAGATACGTTGCTACATGTAATTTAAGAATGAAAGAACTACAGAAAACAATAGAAAAAAATTGGGTAATTCTCTTAGCTTTGCCTGAATTACATAATATAATAGATTGAAAAAAACAGCCTTGGAATCATCAATAAGTGTACAACCACCTCTAGTTCCGTATAAAATGTTTATTCCACCATAACAAATAAAACCACATGAGTATTCACTCTAAAAGGTTAAGCGCTTTCACTCACAGCATAGTAGGCTTCATCAGAACACATTAATAACATTGAATTCAATTTTTATTTCAAAAATTGGCACAAAAAGCTTTTTGTGGTTAGGGATAAAATACATACATATAACAATTTTGATATTTACAAATGTACAAATACATCATACACATTTCAATTTATTGGCTAAAGGTATGAAATACATACCGAATCCACATTTTGGCCTAGTTGATTGTTTATGTGAGGTTAAAAAATATGTTAGAAAGATTAATTTAGCTATATTGTTTAAAGATAAACCAAGGATATATACTAATAACAATAGAAATACTGATGTAATAATAAAGAAAAATAGTACCTATATCCCCCCTAGCAACCCTGTAGTAGATACATATGGTAAAATAGTGACAAGAGAGATATATCAGATGTATAATAAGTTTAAAAAAACTACATTCATAAGTAATTTGACAGAGGAAGAAGGGAAGACATTAAAAGAATTACAAATGGATACAAACATTAGGGTGATGAAGCTGGATAAAGGGGGAGGGGTAGTTATATATGACGGTATAGAATATATTAAAAAAATGTACAACATTCTCCATTTTTCAGGTAATTATGAACCTATTTCCATCAATGAGATTAATATTGCCTATCATAGAATAAACTCATATATAGAAGAATTTCACATTGATGGTCATATTACCAGTGAAATCTACAATTATTTGAAAGTAAAACATCCTAGAGTAGCCACATTAGTGGGCATACTCAAAGTACATAAAGATAGGCATGACCTCCCTTTTTGACCTATCGTATCTGGTAGCAAATCAAAAACATTTCCTATAGGAAAATTAATTGATACGTGGTTAAAACATATTTATAACATGATACCTCATTTGGTGAAAGACTCATGGGACTTTTTGAGCACCTATCCCGTCGATGCATGGAAGGAAGGATTTATGTTTGTCACCACAGATGTTATTGACCTTTTTTCATGCATCTCTAAACTAGCAGGGTTAGAAGCTTTTAGTAACAGCATCACCAAACACACCAACTTTAGTTGGGATGAAGTATGCTTAATTTCCGAATGCATGTCCATTGTGCTTGACAATAATTTCATCTATTTTGAGGGGGAGCATTTCAGGCAGACCGGGGGGGGGGTAGCTATGGGAGCAGCTTGTGCTCTCATATTTGCCAGCTTGGTCATGCTAGATTGGGAGGAATCCCATTTATTCCATAGTGTATTTTTCAAGAGTATCAAGCACTATTCAAGATTCTTGGATGACATATATATATATATATATATATATATATATATATATATATATATCATGGGATGATAGTATGGAAAAATTTCAAGCTTTTATACAATTCCTTAACAACAGTAGTGAATTTCTTAAATTTACATATTCACAGAGTTATGATGGCTTAGCATATCTAGATACTTATATATATCATCAGGAAGGAAGGTTGGAATCAAAAATATATTGGAAAAGTACATTTTCCAATGATTATTTGGAATATGGTAGTTGTCATCCAGACAAAGTTAAATATAACATATTTAAAGGACAATGCATTTGGGCTGCATGTATTATGACGTCTGATTTTAACAACATGGTGGATGAAATCAAATTTATAACTGAATTATTTCAAGAAAGAGGTTATCTACAGGAAATGATGCAACATGTAGAACAATATCTTATACAGGAATGGGGAATCAAATACAAACCTCTATTAGGAGCTAGTGTATTGAACAAACAGGTTCAAAATGTTGGACATGCTACTAAGGACATTGCCATAGGTCAACATCAGAGATCTTTTATATTACAGTATAGTTTAGTAGCAAATGATGTGACCAATATATTGTATAAGTACTGGTATTTGATATCTGGAGATCCCACATTATTAGATATTATGGGCACAAAACCTAGTTTTGTTTACAAAATGGGACGGAATATCAGGAGTTATTTGGAACAACATCCTGTAGGAGCAACAGCCATAAAGAAGGGATCTAAAACACATGCTACTAAATGTGGCACATGTAATCAATGTAAGTATATATTGGAAAAAGATAAAATAATTATTAATAATGGGCTTAAGACATTAGTCAAATTTAAGCAAGGAAGTTGTAATACAAAAATGCTTATACATATATATGGCTAAGTGTAGTACATGTGCAAGTTATTATATAGGTAAGACAGAGAGATGTTTTAGAAAATGTATTTACAACCATTTGTACAATATTAGAAGGAAAGATACCACTAATGCCTTATACAGGCATATTGAGAAGAAGGGTGATACACATGAATTTAAATTTGCCATTTTGGATACCATCAAAATTGATCCTAGGGGAGGTGACCATAAAACCTTATTGAGTTTTAAAGAAGTTTGGTGGCAATTGTACTTGGATGCAGCAACCCCACCAGGTCTCAATGACCACATTCCATGTAAGCCCATTCTTGAAATGAAAAAATATTTTAAGAGTATATATTACAAAGTTAGTTGGTAATAGAATTTGGTTCAGTATCAATTATGTTTTATTAATTATTAAATATTCTAATATTTATTTTTACATATTTTATATATTATATTATAATAAATCATACTTTTTACATAATATGGAAGCACTGGTAATGATTTTTTAATGTTATAGTTTCATTACGATGCAGATGTATATTTTAGTCATTAATTTAATGATATGACATATGCAATAAAAATATACACATATTTTTACTTTATTATTTAATTGTGTATATAATTGTAAGAGGATAAGATAGTATATTTATATGTTTTCTACAAATATAGTTAGATTTACATGTGTTTAGAATAGGTTATTATTGAGTATAAGTACTTAATACTTACATTTATATAAAGAGTCTCGATATAAGTAAAGTGCTTTTTTAGTTAGATAGGGTTCAACATACACTTGGAAAAATCATTATATGGATGTAATAGTTAAATAATTTAATTATCAGGTATTATTATTTGTATGTAATGTTTTTGCATGGATACGGCAGACTTGACCGGATAGTTGGTCCCGATATTCATGTAGGTATCGCTTTAAAAATGCAAAAGTTTTTGGCGCCAATTTTTAAAATAAAAATTGAATTCAATGTTATTAATGTGTTCTGATGAAGCCTACTATGCTGTGGGTGAAAGTGCTTAACCTTTTAGAGTGAATACTCATGTGGTTTTATTTGTTATGGTGGAATAAACATTTTATATGGAACTAGAGGTGGTCGTACACTTATTGGTGATTCCGAGGCTGTTTTTTCATCAGTTGCTCCATTTTTGTATTCATAATATAATAGATTCTAAACCATTTTTTTCATATTAGAATCTAAAAAGTTTGAAGAGAAAACTCTGTAATAAGGATTTTAAAAGTTTAGCTAAAAATAAAATAGGGCAGAAATATGGGACTTATACCTGTATGGCATATAGCTGTTGTGTAGATATAGAAAAATTGAATAGTGAAGAATTTATACATCCATCTTCTGGTCGGAAGTTTAATTTCTCCTGTGTAGCAACTTGCAATAGTGTTAATGTGGTCTATTTGGTCACCTGTAAAAAGTGCAGATCATTTTATGTTGGGAAAACAACAAGGAGGCTAAAAGACCGTACACTAGAACACAAATCTGACATTAGAATGAAAAATGATAAGAATGCATTGTGTAAGCACATTTTAGATAAAGGAATAGACCACACCTTTACCTTTAGAGTAATAGAGAATGTATATAAAGACGTGAGGGGTGGGGACTTAAACAATTGTTAAGAAAATAAAGAATATGAGGACATACTTAAGCTCTGTGCAGATAGTGAACTAGGTATAAACAAAATTAGTATTAAGCCTGTCCTTATTAACATGCAACAGTATAATTTATAATATTTTATAAGATTTTGAAGTGTATTTATGTAATTTATGTGTTTATAAGTACTTAATTAAGGGTACTTTGTGACTGGATGGCTGTGGTCACATTGTATCTGCTTTGCTCCTTTTAAATAACTGAGTAAATGTAGTATGATGTTTAGCATTGATGAAGGTTGTTTGACAGAAAGCTCTGCTTGTTGTAATAAAAGCTACTTGTTTTTTCTGACAGTGATTTGTTTTACATCAGAAAATCGCTTTTCTTCACTTTATCTTGTATCAGCGTGTAGTAAGTTCATTAGAACTAGTATCAGAATCCAACAGGAGATGAAGAAAATAGCAAGGAGGTTGAGCTAACTGGCTTGTCATTTTTAATTCCATTTATAACTTTTGTTTTAATATTGATGTAAGAGAATTTTTTCTAAGATGCAGGATCAGCTTTATTATGAAGTAGACTTAAAAATCAAATAAAAAAATCAAACTAGATCTTTGTAAATATTTGTAATAAGTATAACAGTAATTTTATTTGGTCCCATGGAAGTAATGTTTTATCAATTGTTTTACCAATTTTCCTGAAGCAGCTTGAAAGAATATCTTCAAGTTTTGTTGGAAAGTCATCATGTATAGTTGTGATCCAGTGAAACTAGCAAAATATTGATTAACTCTTTGGGGATACATTTTGGTTCTACTAATATGATGCCATTACATTCTATAAAGTTAATGGTGCATCTTTTCTTGGTTTATGAGTTTATGTATTTGTAGTAAATCTAAAGCTATTTTTGTCTCAGATTTAATTCTGAACAAAAAAAGATAGCCAGCAACTGTACGCTGTGTAGATACTTTAATGAGACATAAAACACAAGAGATAACAGACCGGTTTCAGATAAGGAGTTAACCTAGCCTTCATCAGTGTAACAAATACAAAACATCTTGTGTTCCTATATATACTTTATCCTTAATTAATGCTGAAATATTATTGGTGAGCTCATAAATATTCATTCAAACCTGGGCTGAACAGCCCTCCTAATTTAAGAATCCACTTCTTTTCCATAGGATTCACTTTTGTGTGCCAACCAGTTTTGTGATTTCTGTCACCTGTTATCCTATCTATAATTGTAAAATGGAAAGTCACTGTGGTGTGTTGTAGGGCATGTTTGGACAAAACATTGCTCATTCTTTTATGCATGACATCACAAAGATGTTCAGAAATACATAACCTGAGGGGTCTAGATGTTTGTCCAATATAAAATGCATGGCAACTACAGGTAGCCAGATATATGACCCAGTCTGTACTGCAATTTGCAAAAAACTTGATATCTAATACCGTGCTACAATTATTACTAGAAACATTTTTAGTCTTCAACACTTGGATACAATTGCTGCAGTGGCCACAAGGAATGCAGCCAGTTAACTTGTCCCAGGAGATGGTAGTCTGAATGGTATCATGATAAGCAGATGGATATTGACGTCTGAAGTGACTGAAATGAGATCCCAAATTTTTTTCCTTTCCTGAAAGAAAACTGGCATGTTTCACCTAAATATTGTGACAAAAAATTGTTCACCAGTAATATATTCCAATGTCTTCTAATCACCTCTATTAACTTGTTAGTATTCCTACCGTATGTGGTGGCAAAACGTAACTTGTTGGTTGTAGATTGTGGTTTCTGTTTATATTTAAGAAGGTCCTTCCTGTCAATATTGGCAGCATAGTTGCTTGCTGTATAGATATGGCCCATGCTATATCCCCTTTCTTGAAACCTATGAACTAAATATCTGCGAAAATATTCAAAAGAATTATCATCTGAACAGATGCGTCTCATCCTAATGAATTGTGACTTGGGAATATTTTTTGCAATGTGGGCTGGATGAAAGCTGGATTCATAGAGTAGGGTGTTATAGTCAGGGTATTTATGAAATACTTCTGTGTTTGAAGTGTTATCATCATTCCTGGATATAAGTACATCCAAATAAGTGATTCTATCTAGATGGTAATTGATAGTAAACTGTAAATCCCACTTGTTGTCATTGAGATGCCCTATAAATTCCATAAGGTATTCCACATCAGACCTCCACACCATCCAGCAATCATCCAGATACCTACTCCATGTATCTATTTCTCCAAGTAGATATTATGTGTAGTATCATAAATGATGTGTTCTTCTATGTAAGCCATGCACAAATCTGCATATATAGGGGCAAATGATGCACTCATTGCAGTGCCACACACTTATAAATAGCATTGGTTACCATAAAAGAAAACATTCTTCGTGAGAGCATGTTCAGTCAAAACGATAAGAAAAGTATTAAAGCCGGGTTTGTACAAATTAGATTTTTGTAACCAATATTCAATAGCCTGCAGCCCAGACCAATGTGGTATGTTTGTATACAATGAACAAACATCTAATGTGCACAACAACCAATGGTCCTCAATTTGCATATCACTCACTATATCCAGAAATTCTGTAGTGTCTTTAATTTTGGATCTCACCCATTTGAGTAATGTTTTGAGATATTGTGTCAAGAATTGTGATATTGGTTCATTTAAGGACCCATTACCAGCCACGATTGGTCTACCAGGAGGATTGTGAAGATCTTTGTGAATCTTTGGTAAAAAATATATATATTGACGGTTTGGATCTGAAACAGTGAGATGGTATTTAATTTGTTCCATAATGATGCTATTTTCTAATGCTGATTCCAAAAATTTGTCTAGTTGTTGTTTAAACATCATAGATGGATCAAGAGTCATTTTAGTATAATATCTGCCATCATCTAGTTGTCTTCGAGCCTCAGCATCATATTGTGATCAATTCATGACAAGCACAGCATCACCTTTGTCCGCAGAAATAATTACCAAATTCTTATTGTTGGCAAGTTCTTATAAGGCCAACATATCAGACTTTGAGAGATTATTGCATCTTGCATGAGTCACATTTGAATTAAAATGCAGATCTTTAAGTACACTATTTTGAAAAAGACTCATACAATGGTGCATCGGTGGAACAAAGGTGGATTTGTGGTATTTGAATGAGTCCCCAGTTGAGTAATCATTGGTACTATCATGGAAATGCACTTTAAGACTGAGCAGTCTGCAGAATGCTATAACATCTTGTGCCAATACATCTTCTGGAACAAAAAAAAGCAGGTATAAAAGAAAGACCTTTATTTAGCAATGCTATTTGTGAATCCGACAATGTTGCATCAGAAATATTTAATACATTTGTTTTGGAACAACTATTTACTTGTTCGTCAAAAGTTCCATCAAACTCTCCATGTTTTTTGATGTTTACGATGTTTTCTGCCTGCCCTCTTATAAGGTCTAAAGGGACAGTACTATTATTGCATTTGGGGGTTAGAGAATCAGAGGTCTGTTGTGTATCTAGATCTATACCAGATGATGAATCACCCCCAGATGAATCTGTATAAGTATTCCATTTCCTAAGAATAGACTTGGGACATTTACGTTTCGGGGTTGTATTACTTTTATTGCTCCCCCCTTCAAATCTAACATGTCTGGTATAATTAAAGGGGTGCCTTTTATCATAATCCATTTGATCTTTTTGGAACTTCTTGAGTTTTCTGTCCCTAAGCTGTTCTTCAAAAGTTAGTAAATCCGAACTAAGCTTGGTCAATTGTGTAGAATAAAAAGGTTGGCCAATATATTGATTGCTATCTTCACATAACTGACTAACTGTATTTATTTGTTGATCAATAACCTTTTCATAATATCTGGCAAGCATTTCCACAAATCCCATTGAACATTTTTGTTGTATGGCAGACCATTCATTTGTTAAGTGATCATCCATATCACTGATTAATGGCGGGATTTTTACCCTGAGCCCTCTGGGAGTTATACCTTTTACCAAGTATGCTTTAAATAGTTTAAGATGCCAAACATTGGATCTTAAGGCTTTCATGGTTTTATTAAGTTGTTGAAACAATCCATCACAGCAAAATTGTGGATTCTCAATAGTATTTAAACTATTGTTGTTATTCAGGTCTGCAATAACAAATATACCCATCAGAAGACCAGCCAAAATACTGGTTAGATCCATTGTACAAAAGGTTAATAGAGAGTATAAGAAAATAGTAATAAAAATCAAATACTCGGATTATGAAGAGAAATAACCGCAGCTAAAGATTATAAATAGCAACTTCAGTGAAGATGATAAATTATATATATATATATATATATATATATATATATATATATATATATATATATATGGATCACCTTCCAGATGCCCGAAACGCCAAACCGCCGACACACAAATCACCGACACCAAAAGACCGACAACAAAAAATACCGACAACGCAAAACACCGAATACCATTACACCAACACACTACACGTAAACAACACAGTACACTACATAACATATCCACTATCCCTAACCCAAACCCTAACCCTAAGGTCCGACACTACCGCACACTTACCCTTCCTGCACCCTAACCCTAACTCACTTACCTACCCCTAACCCCAAGGTCCGACACTACCGCACACTCACCCTACCTGCACCCTAACCCTAACTCACTTACCCACCCCTAACCCCAAGATCCGACACTACTGCACACTCACCCTACCTGCACCCTAACCCTAACTCACTTACCCACCCCTAACCCCAAGATCCGACACTACCGCACACTCACCCTACCTGCACCCTAACCCTAACTCACTTACCCACCCCTAACCCCAAGATCTGACACTACCGCACACTCACCCTACCTGCACCCTAACCCTAACTCACTTAACCCACCCCTAAACCCACAGTCCCTCACTATCGCACACTTACCTGTCCGCTCCCTAACACTAAATCCCTCACTCTATCGCACACTTACCGAGTCCGTCGGGTTCTCACCTTGTCGGTCATCTGCGTTGTCGGTGTTTTCGACCCGTCGGATTCCGTGTCGGTGAAATGCGATGTCGGGCATCTGAAGGTGACCCATATATATATATATATATATATATATATATATATATATATATATATAAATCCATCAGGAAGAAAAAAAATCACCCACCTACACACACACACACACACACACACATATATATATATATATATATATATATATATATATATATATATATATATAAAATTAAAACATAAAAAGAAAAAGAAACCAAACCTAATATTATAATCAGCCACCAATGATAGATGCAGTGCCACGTCCGAAAGATCTAATTTGCACTTTGCTAGAAACAATCTGATCTCTGATCTGGACAATAATGGCCCCTGCTATATTTGAATCAACAATGTGTATAAGGTCCACTGCTTAAGTATTTGTCTGCAATTGTTTTGGTCTGTCCTGAAAGGAACCTAGAGACCTAATAGCAGTGCCACATCCAAAACAATCTCATATAGAAAACTTCATTAAGACACTATTTTGCTGGGTCCGGACTATAATGGCCTCTGCATACAAATTATTATTATCTAAATGACCAGATGACTATAAGTAAAAAATAACTAAGGCTGAATCAAAATATAGGCCTGATACAAATTATATATGTACATATAGGTAAGGTTATAAAACCACAAGCATGAAGTTGAAAAATAATGATCCTGCAGTTAAAGCTTCATAATAAAAAGTCGAGTATTGTACAGAATAATTACCTCTAATGATACTTGATATCTGTATTAACCAAAAGTACAGTTGTTAAGCTCCCTTTAAGGCCCAAAGATATTTAAAAAGTTGGAATACAAATGGCCATCAAATTAGTATAACCAAGTGGTATAAAAATAGCCTTAATTTTGGATGCACATTTCCTTCCTACTGGTTGTCTGTGGTCTGTTGTGCAAACCAGATCTGTATTGAATCTTTATTGGATTTTTGAATCTTTTTTGGTTATTTTGGAGCTTGTACTACTCATATCCACTTTGGTTTTTGCACTTGCTATGGTTTTACATCACCAGGAGCCATTTCCAACATTGTGGGATATATAATTTGTCTAAATCCTATGCTTTATGTATACACCTTCTAGTTTTGGATTGCGACTGGGCCTGGTTTATCGTCAACGTACTTTGCTGCGTGGAAGAACAATAACGCCGGCTTGCATCAGCTCAATAGATGTATGGTATGGTGTACAAGGACTGATGTTTTTGCTTCTCTGCTAGAGGTCGGTTTATGAATGTGTTTGTGTTATCGTACTGTGGCGTGTTGAACAGTTGGGTTTGGACAAAGATTTTTCCTAACTAAAAACTTTTTAGTATAACATAATTTTTGGGGTTTTCAGTACATGAATGGGCTCTTTTTGCAATTGGAATGCAGTTGTATTTTTATGTTACAGCTTAATGGTGCTTTTCTTGTTCTTGGTATTTTAAATAAGGACTGTTTATTGAATTAAGCATTACTTCGTGCCACTAACAACAGGCAAATGATTATGCTATAGTCTAATGGCGTCTTTTTGTTTCTGCCATTTCAACTCAGGATTGTTGATTTATCTTAAGCACTATATTTTGGCACGAACAAACAGGAAAACAGATACGCATTGATGTGAATTGTTTTTTTCCTTCATCAATCCAACCAATTTGCGAAGGCAATTCTTATCATCAGCTGTTGGCTGAATTTTGAATTATTAATATCATTGTGGTTTGGGACAACAGTGGATTCAGTTGTGCATTTGGACATCTTTTGGGACTTATAAGATGACTTTGGCCTAATATTGAAACTGTTCATTTTGCCATGGTTCATCTGTTTATGGTTTCGGAATGGAAGGGATTATACTATCACTGAACAACAAATATTCTCAGTGGTATTTTTGGACTAATAACTATTACTGTTTTCTTTTTACACAACTAATCTTCTATTGTGAATTGCAGTGATTGGAATTGCACATTGTTTATTGCATATTGTTAATTTCCAGATTTTTCAAACTGTTGTTTAGAATAGACCTTATGGTCAATTCATTAGATATTATCTGGTTAATCTTGGGCAAGGACTGCATCCATAGTAGTGATCAACATAGGAGTTTAGTTTCAAACACAAATTATTTATTTCCAATTAGGAAGCCCCAGGTGGAATTTTCATTTGAGAAACGTGACTATTTTTATACCACTTGGTTACACTAATTTGATGACCATTTGTATTCCAACTTTTTAAATATCTTTGGGCTTTAAAGGGAGCTTAATAACTGTATTTTTGGTTAATACAGATATCAAGTATCATTAGAGATTCTTATTCTGTACAATACTCGACTTTTTATTATGAAGCTTTAACTGCAGGATCATTATTTTTCAATTTCATGCTTGTGGTTTTATAATCCTACCTATATATACATATATATAATTTGTATCAGGCCTATATTTTGATTCAGCCTTAGTGATTTTTTACTTATAGTCATCTGGTCATTTCGATAATAATTTGTATGCAGGGGCCATTATAGTCTGGACCCAGCAAAATATTGTCTTAATGAAGTTTTATATATGAGATTGTTTTGGACGTGGCACTGCTATTAGGTCTCTAGGTTCCTTTCAGGACAGACCGAAACAATTGCAGATAAATACCTAAGTGGTGGACCTTATATAAATTGTTGATTCAAATATAGCAGGGGCCATTATTGTCCAGATCAGCGATCGGATTGTTTCTAGCAAAGTGCAAATTAGATCTTTCGGATGTGGCACTGCATCCATCATTGGTGGTTGGTTATAATATTAGGCTTGGTTTCTTTTTGTATTTTAAATATATATATATATATATATATATATATATATATATATATATATATATATATATATCTGTATGTGTGTAGGTGGGTGATTTTTTTTCTTCCTGATGGATTTACACACACATATATATATATATATATATATGTAATTTATCATCTTCATTGAAGTTGCTATTTATGATCTTTAGCTGCAGTTATTTCTCTTCATAATCCGAGAATTTGATTTTTATTACTAGTTTTTAATACTCTCTATTAACATTTTGTACAATGGATCTAACCAGTATTTTGGCTGGTCTTTCTTCTGATAAGGAAGATTTGGGTATATTTGGTATTGCAGATCTGAATAACGACATTAGTTTAAATACTATTGAGAATCCACAATTTCGCTGTGATGGATTGTTTCAACAACTTAATAAAACCATGGAAGCCTTAAAGTCCAATGTTTGGCATCTTAAACTATTTAAAGCGTACATGGTAAAAGGTATAACTCCCAGAGGGCTCACTGTAAACATTCAGCCATTAGTCAGTGATATGGATGATCAGTTAACAAATGAATGGTCTGCCATACAAGAAAAATGTTCAATGGGATTTGTGGAAATGCTTGCCAGATATTATGAAAGGGTTATTGATCAACAAATAAATACAGTTAGTCAGTTATGTGAAGATAGCAATCAATATATTGGCCAACCTTTTTATTCTACACAATTGATCAAGCTTAGTTCGGGTTTACTAACTTTTGAAGAACAGCTTAGGGCCAGAAAACTCAAGAAGTTCCAAAGAGATCACATGGATTATGATAAAGGGCATCCTTTTAATTATACCAGACATGTTAAATTTGAAGGGGGGAGCAACAAAAGCAATACAACCCTGAAACATAAATGTAGCAAGTCTATTCTTAGGAAACGGAATACTTATACAGATTAATCTGGGGGTGATTCATCATCTTGTACAGATCTAGATACACAGCAGACCTCTGATTCTTCAACCTTCAAACACAATAATAGTACTGTCCCTTTAGGCCTTATAAGAGGGCAGGCAGAAAACATCGTAAGCATCAAAAACATGGAGGGTTTGATGGAACTTTTGATGAACAAGTATATAGTTGTTCCAAAACAAATGTATTAAATATTTCTAATGCAACATTGTCGGATTCACAAATAGCATTGCTAAATAAAGGTCTTTCTTTTATACCTGCTTTTTTTTTGTTCCAGAAGATGTATTGGCACAAGATGTTATAGCATTCTGCAGACTGCTCAATCTTAAAGTGCATTTCCATGGTAGTACCAATGATTTCTCAATTGGGGACTCATTCAAATACCACAAATCCACCTTTGTTCCACCGATGCACCATTGTGTGAGTCTTTTTCAAAATAGTGTACTTAAAGATCTGCATTTTAATTCAAATTTGACTCATGCAAGATGCAATAATCTCTCAAAGTCTGATATGTTGGCCTTATAAGAACTTGCCAACGATAAGAATTTGGTAATTATTTCTGCGGACAAAGGTGATGCTGTGGTTGTCATGAATTGGTCACAATATGATGCTGAGGCTCGAAGACAACTAGATGATGGCAGCTATTATACCAAAATGCCTTTTGATCCATCTATGATTTTTAAACAACAACTAGACAACATTTTTGGAATTAGCATTACAAAATGGCATCATTACGTAGCAAATCAAATACCATCTCACTGTTTCAGATCCAAACAGTCAATATATATATATTTTTACCGAAGATTCACAAAGATCTTCACATTCCTCCAGGTAGACCAATCATGGCTGGTAATGGGTCCTTAACTGAGCCAATATCACAATTACAATATCTCAAACCATTACTCAAATGGGGGAGATCCAGAGTTCAAGACACTACAGACTTTTTGGATATAGTAAGTGATATGCAAATTGAGGACCATTGGTTGTTATGCACATTAGATGTTTGTTCATTGTATACAAACATAACACATTGGGCAGGGCTGGATGCTATTGAATATTGGTTACAAAAATCTAATTTATGCAAACCCAGCTTTAATACTTTTCTTATCATTTTGACTGAACATGCTCTCACGAAGAATGTTTCCTTTTATGGTAACCAACGCTATTTACAAGTGCACGGCACTGCAATGGATGCATCATTTGCCCCTATATATGTGGATTTGTACATGGCTTACATAGAAGAACACATAATTTATGATACTACACATAATATCTACTTGGGGGAAATTGATATTTGGTGTCGGTATCTGGATGATTGCTGGATGGTGTGGAGGTCTGATGTGGAATACCTTATGGAATTTATAGGGTATCTCAATGACAACAAGTGGGGTTTACAGTTTACTATCAATTACCATCTAGACAGAATCACTTATTTGGATGTACTTATATCCAGGAATGATGATAACACTTTACACACAGAAGTATTTCGTAAATACCCTGAATATAACACTCTACTCCATGCATCCAGCTTTCATCCAGCCCACATTGCAAAAAATATTCCCAAGTTACAATTCATTAGAATGAGACGCATCTGTTCAGATGATAATTCTTTTGAATATTTTTGCAGAGATTTAGTTCATAGGTTTCAAGAAAGGGGATATTGCATGGGCCATGTCTATCCAGCAAGCAACTATGCTGCCAATACTGATAGGAAGGAGCTTCTTAAATATAAACAGAAACCACAATCTACAACCAACAAGTTACATTTTACCACCACATATAGTAGGAATACCAACAAGTTAATAGACATGATTAGAAGACATTCAAACATATTACTGGAGGACACGTTTTTGTCGAAATATTTAGGTGAAACATGCCAGTTTTCTTTCAGGAAAGGGAAAATTTTGGGGTCTCATTTCAGTCACTTCAAACATCAAAATCCATCTGCTTATCGTGATACCATTCAGACTACCATCTCCGGGGACAAGTTAACTGGCTGCATGCCTTGTGGCCACTGCAGCAATTGTATCCGAGTGTTGAAGACTAAAAATTTTTCTAGTAATAATTGTAGCATGGTATTTGATATCAAGTTTTTTGCAAGTTGTAGTACATATTGGGTCATATACCTGGCTACCTGTAGTTGCCATGCATTTTATATTGGACAAACATCTAGACCCCTCAGGGTACGTATTTCTGAACACTTTTGTGATGTCAGACATAAAAGAATGAGCAATGCTTTGTCCAAACATGCCCTACAACACACCACAGCGACTTTCCATTTTACAATTATAGATAGGATAACAGGTGACAGAAATCACAAAACTGGTTGGCACACAAAACTGAATGCTATGGAAAAGAAGTGGATTGTTAAATTAGGAGGGCTGTTCGGCCCAGGTCTGAATGAATATTTATGAGCTCACCAATAACATTTCAACATTAATTAAGGATAATGTATATATAAGATCACAAGATGTTTTGTATTTGTTACACTGATGAAGGCTAGGTTAACTCCTTAGCCGAAACCGGTCTGTTATCTCTTGTGTTTTATGTCTCATTAAAGTATCTACACAGCATTCAGTTGCTGGCTATCTTTTTTTGTTCATTTATGTAATTTATAGCCGTGCATTTACTTCCATGCAGGGGATCTTAATTTTGGATTCAAATTTAATTTTGCCACTTCTCTGTTTAGGCTTTTGTCTTACTAATTGTATTAAGATTAGACTTATTCCTGTGAGTAGGGTGCCTCCTGTACCACTGAAGTATGCATTCTTTTCTTCAACTTCAAGTTTCACTAAAGAGGAAATCTGAAAAATTATTCCTAATACTAGGTTGTCACAGATAGATCAAAATGTTTGAGTAACAATTGTTCTAAACCAGAGTATTTCAAATACTTATCATATGTTACTGCGTCTTGCCAGTTAATCAAAGATGGTGGTTTTGGTATGTCTTCAAAGTTAAGCAATCTGTAGTCATATTTCTTATGAATTTACAAAGGTAAACTTCCTTTAGTAATAATTTCAACATATAATGCACTATGATCAGAATTTCCCATTGGGAGATGCATCTAGACATTTTTATCAAATGCTCACAATCAGTAACAATGATAAAAGTTGTTACTAAGCATGCGGTCTAGGAGCCCATTAAGGAACATAGCTCAGTTTCACCAAAGCACTATTTGATTAAGTGGTTTACTCAAGGTAACACAGTAAGCAAATGAACCCTGAGGAAGTCAAACCTTGTATTTACCAGAAGCAGCTCATTGACAAGTATATTCAAAATATTTTTATCCCTAGTTAGTTATTTGATTATTTGCAATAGTCCATGAAGTAATAGGACATCAAGAAAGTCAAGTTGACCCAGTTCACCTTAATGTAATTCAAATCACCTAATTTTTGTCCTAGAAAGGCCTTAAGTTGAGAAGATAATTATGAATTGTTTCTGTTTCCATGGCTAGTTTCCTGTATGTCACTACTAATCTAGTAATATCCCTATCATATAGCATGTTAAGGTCAACAACTATTGTTTAAATATTGTTATTAATAGACATTATTTCAGATGATATTGAAAGAAAATCTAATAGTAGTTATGTCTTTGGTGATCGCTTATTAAAGGTGTTTATTTGTCTTATTCTGAACATAGTTCTTCCATTTTTCAGAATGTATTTTTATTGTAGTTAATAATAGAATACCAACAATGTTCATATTTTCCCTTAAGCACTCATACTTGTGAATCATGGGAAAATTAAATTTGTTGTATTTCAAGCTTCAGCAGTAGCCATACTGGTTAGATTTACTAATCTCATTATACAGTTTACTTCATGAAAACTATTTCCAAGGCTATGTGCATTGAAAAAATATTTTCAAAGTAATGTAATACAACATTGAGAAAATTCACAAGTTAGGTAATTTTTTACTTGTGGCTAAACTTTGTCTTATGTGACATGGTCTATTTCTGGCAATCCACAATCCAGGGAGGTATTTCTTTTGGATAAAATTCCACATGGATGAATGACATCTAATTCGACAGTGTCAACATATATTATTATTGCCCTGAATCAATTATGTTTCATGATTTAGGAAGTTATAGCCATTTGGCTAAGAAGTTTATTTCTGCTTTCTAAATGATAAAGTACCTCAGTGTTTTTATGATACCTAGTATAGACATAGCATCTGTTAAAAATATATTTTGTGCTGGATCTGTTTTTGCTTTATTATTTTTATCTAAAGAGTTGTCATTCTCATGTTGATCTTTATCAAGTCATTTATTTTGATCTTCTGTATAGTGACCATTTATATTGGAATCTGAATTATGTCGGAAATTAATTCCCTGAAGAAACTCTGTATTTGAGAATTCAAGTTTGTCTTCTTTCCAGGATTCTACAAAAGTAATAATCATGAGTAAAGTTATCCCATGTCTGCATGGACAATATACAGTATTGTCAATCAATTTTCCCTCTAATATATTGGACAGTTATTTAAAGTTATCACACTTTAGACATGCTGAGTTGTTCTGATTTTTATGTTTTCATATGTACTTCCCACTTCATACGGCATATAAGAAATTCATTCTTGATTAAGTCTTCCTGACCATAACTGCACACATCACTTGGGCTCACTCTGCTCTCTAAACCTACCACCGTTCCCACCCACCCCCACATCAATTACATTTATACGTACCCTACCCCTCCCCTTGTACAACTGCATCCAATCACACTCAACCCCAAATCAACCACAAATCTAACCATACCTCCTCTAATACTCCACCCTAAGGCACCATCTTTAGTTTCTTTATTAGTCAATTCTTTTACTTCACTCTATTTAGCAGCCCTCAACTAATATCAATATCTATCTATCCCTTCACTTACAACTGACTTTCCTTCACATGCAATGTATCTCATAACTAATATGCTACCCCTCTCTCTCTCCCTATTTCTCTGTCTCTTACTAAAATTAACACCACTTGAAACAGCATACCTACCTCACAAACTAACATCTTAACAAACCCTAAACCTTACCATCTACCCTGAAATATCTACCATCCTCTATGTAGCTAACATACTCTTACACACTAAACTAAAATTCCTTCCTCTACAAAACAAAACCTACAACAGCTCACATTTGAACTACCATCACAGATCAAAAGAAAAGCAGTTACCCATTATTCACCCACATAAATATTCTAACTTACCCCAATGTGGTGATATCCACCCTAACCCAGGACCCGCTTCTTCCTTTGTTAATCCCCCAAATTCTCACAAATCACTAAATATTGCAACTCTCAATCTTCAAAATGTTAGAAACAAAATCACAGAATTCCATTATGGATATCTTACAACAAACCTGATATCATAGCTGCTACTGAAACCTGGCTAAAACCCTACAAAAAAGACTCTGAATTACTCCCTCCAGGCTGTGCTTGTTTAAGAGCAGATAGGTCCCATAAAAAAAGGAGGAGCTGTCACATTACTCTTTCCAAATACCTTTACTATAGTTCCATATATTAACCCCCTTCCAGAATGTTCTAATGCCAAAATAATAGTATCATTCCTAAAATGAATAG
This sequence comes from Protopterus annectens, assembly GCF_019279795.1. Taxonomy (NCBI): domain Eukaryota; kingdom Metazoa; phylum Chordata; order Ceratodontiformes; family Protopteridae; genus Protopterus; species Protopterus annectens. The sequence continues at coordinate 149,737,019 of NC_056738.1, read as the reverse complement.
CTGTAAGAATCTCTGCATTATAGCCATTTACACCCCCCAGGTAATAACATTCCTCTATTAGAAGAAATTTTAGCCTGGACATCAAACAACATAAAAAATGAAACAATTATCCTGCATGATATAAACATAAATTGGCGAGATCTCACCTACTGCTCCCCTTCATCCAATATTAATCTATTTAACTTTACTCAGCTTATTACCAATCCAACCAGATCCATCAGAAACAAAGATAGTGGTTCTGTCCTTGATTGGATTTTGGTCTCTGACCCAAACAAAATCTCTTCTGCAGGTACACTACCCAACAGTATCAGTGACCACCTCCCTGACTATATTCTGTGTAAAATATCTCCTTTGCTAAGTCAACACCAATATAAAAAAACAGGAAATCTAACCAATTTTAACCCAACAATCCTCAATGAAACCTTGAAAAACATCAACTGGAAAATATTAAAAGTCCCCCCTCTTGATGAAACAGTTGAGTTCTTCAACTCAGAGTTTCTCAATAATCTAAACAGACTAGCCCCACGTCGATAAAAAAAAAAAAAAAAAATAACCATGTCATATTGCTCACTAGGCCCACCAAGCAAGTCATGACTGCTATGGACAAATCCTGGAAATGATGGCAAAAAAATAAAAACCCTTCCACTCTTTTACAACTTATGCAACTCAGTAATCAGGTAAAATGTCTAGTCATCAAGGACAAAAACAATACTATCTAAGCCTTCAAAAAACCCATAAACAAAACCCAAAGAAATTCTGAAATTCCATTACATCTCTGCTAAATCCAGGCTCAAAGAACAACCCATGTCCACATCCTGACAAAGCACCAACTGAAATAGCCACCTTTTTCAACTCATATTTTATCAACACTGTATCAAATCTCAATGCTACCTTTCTTCAAGCTAACTGCAATCCTAACTCTGCAACTCCAAATCAACCTTCACAAAAAAAACACTACCCCCACCCCACCAAGCTCTTCTTTCTCTCCTATACCTACTGCTACAAAACCAAAATTACTTCTCAAACTCAAACCTGCCACCAATACTCCTGACAACTTACCCTCTGAATACCTTCAAATGTCAGTTAAAGCAATTGCCTACCCTATTAGTATACTTCTTAAGAGATCTATCCAAGAGTCCTATGTTCCTAGCATCTGGAAAAAAGAATATATTCTTCCTCTTCAAAAAGGTGGCAACAGCACTGACATTCCCAGTTTCCACCCTATTGCTATTCTCTCCCCTATCTTTAAGATCTTAGAAAAATGTATTCACACTCAACTTTTAAACTTTCTGCTTCATAACCAAATCCTTTCCCCCACTCAGCATGGGTTCAGGCCAGGCCACAGTACTACATCAGCTCTTATAGCCTACATGGACATAGTTAACTGAGCTAGAGATGCAAGAAAAATGTTTCCTCACTCTTTTTTGACCTCTCTAAGCCTTTGATACAGTCTCCCACCCCTGACTTCTTACACAACTCTCTAAACTAGGCATCTCCCCCTCATACCTAAACTGGCTTTCTAATTACCTAACAAACAGACAACAAGCTACCAAATGACAGCATTATTTTTCTCCATTCCTTAACACATCTACAGGGGTGCCCTAAAGTTCTACACTAGGGCCTCCTCTTTGAAGTATTTTCATCAACAACTTTCAGTCTGCGCTTGGTCAAGGTTCTCTAATACAATATGTTGATGATTCAGCCATCATTTGCAGTGCCAACTCAATTTCTGAACTTCAAAACATTACCCAATATGCCTTTACATCTACTGAAACTTGGATGACCAACAACGATCTTGCTCTTAACCCTAATAAAACAAAACTCATGTTATTCACCCCTATCAAAACCACTCCCCTAAACAAGACCAGGTTCATTATACACTCCCAAAGCAAAACAGTTATTGAAGTTGTGTCTCATACAAAACTGCTAGGTGTAATACTAGATGAAAACCTGACATTTGACCTTCATGTGCACAATAGTATCAAAATATACCCATCAAATCTGGGTATCCTCTACTGACAAATATTTTCTTAGCCACGTCACAAAAGAAACCATTGTCTCAGCCTACCTTCTACCTTCTTTAGCATATGGTACTCCTCTACTTACTAATAGTCAGTCCTCTCTGAAATCCAAGCTTAAGACCTGTTACAATAAAATAGCCAAGTTCGTAACTAATGCAAAATACTCCTCCCATCACTGTAACTCCTTACACTTACTGAACTGACTCAAATTCCCACCTTACCTTACATACTGACAATTAACTACAGGACACAAAATTATATTCAGACCCTCAGACTGCCAGGCATTTACTTCTATATTCATTCTCTACCATCCATGTAGGCCTCTCAGATTTGAGAACTAACTTCTCCTGAAAGTAGAAAAACCAAACCTTCCAGTTCACCAGATGATATAATCGTTCACAGCAGCCGAACAGTGGAATGCCCTTCCACTAACAATAAGGGCTACTAGGAATGATTCTTTTTTCAAAATGTTTCTCTGGCAATACCTCTATGGCACTGCATATGTGCTAACTCTGCACCTTTTAAAACCTGATTCATAGTTTACCATTAATGCCTATAACACCTTACTCTTGGTCTAGCAGAACTCTTCTACCTACTAGTATAACTACTCATAGAAATACCATCAATGCTTACTATGTTGTTATACCTACTTGATATCCATATTGAATTGATATGATTGGCATGTACACCTATGATGTATTGACTACCACATCCCTATTGTAGTTCTTGCATAACTTATTTTCACTAATTGATAGTATTCTTACTATGTTATTTGAAGTTTATGATATTGACATGCTTACCTTTATGCATGTATCTGTTACTCTTTACTTGTGTATTCAACTCTGACTCTTGTATTGTATGTGTATTTTTATGTGGAGCTTTTCTCCTTGGGTCTCCACTGAAAAGGGGCTCTTTCTAGCCCAGTGGAGCATCCTGGTAAAGAAATGCAACTAATAATACTAGTAATAATAATAATAATAATAATAATAATAATAATAATAGTAATAATAATAAATTATCTAATTAACTAACACATGCACCAACAAGTGTAGTAATTTAGGTGTTGTAGGTTTATAACAGACTCAATTTTTGAGTCAAAATATAAAATAGCTAAGTCTCTTGAAGTAATCAAAAATATAAAGCTTTTAAGAATTTGAATAATCCCAAAATTTATAAGGTAATAAATAGTCAGTTCAAAATAAATACCAGTTAGATAGAACAGACATTAATAACACATGCAGTAAATGATTAAATAAAATTCTGACCCTTTGGAATGTCCGAAACAAATTCAATGTGAATTTCAAGAGTTATTAACAGAAATCTCCAAGAAAAGGCACTTTGGAAGGACTGCCGAACAGTCATCTGGTTTAAAAACAAACTTTTATTGTCCAAAAGCAAAAACATAGAGACACATAAACACATTAACGTATCACCATGTTTTCATCCCCAATTCTGACTTCTTCAGCTGTAAAACAGCAATAACAAGTGTATACCTTTTATATTAACAGCAGCCACAAACTATCAATAAAACTGCTGCCTTAATTACCCAATAAAAACATATTAAACTAATTACATACTCTGTTTAACCCTCTTCAAGTTAAATAATATATATAAACTAAAATAACTAAACACAAATAGTGAAGAAAGCATATTGTAAAATATACAAAATATGTGTTAAAACTTGTATATATATTTTAAATTATTAAAAGCAAGGCATATTTGAATCTATATTCCTTTGGCTCCATCTAGTGGTCAAACCTATACATTTTTTTAAAACAGTTTATGAAATATTTTATAAAATGATTTATAAAAGGCATTAAAATATAATATTATGTTACATGGATAATTATAAATTAAAAAAAAACATTCAAAAGATCAAGTGTACCAAATATTATAACCTAGCAGCTCTTAATTTCAAAACGTGGGCAAGAGGGACAGTTTCATTTAATCCTGTCTGTCTGTCTGTTAGCTTCTAAAACAATCTGCCAATAAACTTCAATTTTAGTCTCCCATGAACCCCTCCACCCAATATCATCTGGCATTTCGTCTAAAACAAAGAATAAAAACTTAGCTGATCGATATACAAGAGTGTGTTTAAACAAAGCATTCTCCTGGTTCTTATTTCTTATATCATAAATATGCCCGTATATTCTTTTTCTAAGTTTCCTTTTTGTCTTACCAAAATAAAATGTATTACATTTGTCACACAATGCAATGTACACAACCTCACTAGATTCACACGTACAAATCTATCCTTTCTGCCATTTAATATTTCTCAATAAACCTCATCTATCAACTTTTTGGCGTAGCCCCTCTCAGTGAACAAACCCTTCAAAACATTCACATTCACCATTAAAGTCCATGTCATCTGAGGCCATCCTACCTACCCTTACATATTGTCCCTTAACTATACTCTTCTTTTAATAATATGGATGTGCACTCATATAATAAAGATAAGAATTAGAAAATACCTGCTTTCTGTATACTTTAGACCTAAACATCCCATTATCCTTATAAATAGTGACATCCAAATATTTCACCGTATCATAACCAATGTCATATGTAAATTTCAAAAAATTGGTAGAATTAGATATATAGTTAAAAAATTCAATAAACTTTTTCTCAGTGTCAACCCAAAACAAACAAATGTCATCCAAAAAACATTTATATAAATTCCAACAGCTACTGTATTTGGAATTCAATATAAAACTTTCTTCCCTAACAGATTGAATGATATTGGCATAAATGGGTGCACATCTCACACCCATGGCTACCCCACTTAATTGTTGAAAAAATTCCCTCTCAAAATATATAAAATTGTTTCTCAATACAATCTCACCCGCGGTGTTGGTGCTGCGGTAGCGTTGTCGTCTCACAGTAAGACGCTGTCCGGTTCGATTCTCAGCTAGATCGTCTTCTGCGTGGAGACATGCGTGAATGGGCGTACCTTTGTTGAAGATTGTGCGCCAGAGCCGGTAACTTGGCACATAAAAATCAACTACCAATCATTAGCAGACCGGAGTTCCACTGTGGCAACCCCTAACCGGGAAAAGCCGAAAGACACAAACAAACATTTCTCAATACAATCTCAATAAGCTCCAAACAAGGATAAAAATCAAATCATTTTGCAATAACCCCCTTTGTCCTTAGTGTTTCTTCAAACCATTCCAGCCCTTGCTCATGAGGTATCAAAGTAAATAAATCTACTATGTCACTTGTAATAAAAATAAATTTTTCATGATATAAGTTACTTTTGACATACTTTATAAAGGGGTCTACTTTAAGCTCTCGAAAACAGTAAAACCCAAATCCGGATCACGCGACATGGAAAGAGCGAACTGTGAATACGTCAAACGCATGAAACCATGAAAGGGGAAATATCGAAATCGCCTAGTTGGCCCATCTGTGGTATAGCTCCATAAGGTAAGTATGTGATAGTTACAGACCTTAGGGTTAGGGAGGAGTTAAGGTAAGTGCATAGGTAGGTAGTGTATGTAAGGTTTTGTGTAGGTAATGTATGTAAGGTTTAGTGAAGGGTTTTGTTAAGTGTATGTGTGTAGAATATTTAGTTTGTTTGGGCATAGCTCCGTAGGGGAAGTGTGCGATAGTTACGGACCTTAGGGTTAGGGAGGGGTTAAGGATAGTGCATAGACAGTTGTGTATGTGGGGTTAGTGTAGGGTTAGCAGTAGGATTTTGGTGCTTTAATTTAGGGTTAGAAGTATGGATTTGGTTAGTGTATGTATGTGTTTTTTATTGTGTTTGGGTAGGTAGTGTGTTGCGGGTGGTGGGTTGGCCGACTATGACGGTTCGAGGTTTACATTTTTGCGCTTTAGTACATTCGGCGTAAACATGGTTTGCTCTTTATGTGTTGTGTGATTCGGATTTGGGTTTTTCGTGTTTCGAGGGTATAAAGTAGACCCTTTATAAAGCACCATGAATCATTCAAAATATTTCTTCCCTGCATTTTTACTTTCATAATCTTAAAGTCTAAAAACTTAGCTAAAGGGGGTATAATAGAGCCTTCAGCTGATACAATAGGCCTAAGTGGTGGATCAAATGCATTTTTATTAACTTTAGGGATGTCAAAAATTGAGGGACCTGAGGTTTATCATTATTTAAAAATGTACAAGTCTCCAGGTCAATTAATCCCTCTAATAATGCATCTGTTAAAGCCAAATAGATTTGTCAGTAAGCTATATTGATTTTATTTTTGATACCCTAATATATTTATTAACATCCTGCAAAATGTCCATAATTTTGGCTTCATATGTAGTAGTATCCATAAATACTGTCCCACCCCATTGTCAGGTTTCATCACCCTCAAAAACTTATTTTTTCTAATTTCTTCAAGTAACCCTCTCTCCTCCTTGGTTAATTTCAATAAAACCTTATTCTTTTGAATCCCTTCTTTAAACTCTTTTTCAATTAAAACTTCAAAATTCTTTAATTGAGGGTGTAAGGGAGGGTTAAAAGTACTTTTTCCCCTCCTAACATTATTATCATTCTGCTCTTTGTTATGCCCCTCAAACATTAACTCTAAATAATTTTTTCATAAAAATAACTTAATGTCAATAATAACTCCACTTATATCGCACTATATTTTAGGAATAAAATTAAAACCTTTTGAAAATAAACTAAAATGTGCCTCATTAACATCCAGTTCATTATAATTAAAATGTTATAACCTTTATAACTTAATTTGAAACCATCTTTAATTATAACAGGTATAGCTGTACCTCATTCAATCAACACCTCTCTTTCTCTCTCTCTCTCACTCTCTCTCCCTCCCTTCCATCTGTTGTAATTGTACTGAATGGGTTGTTTGTTCTTCAACCTCTCTGACCTCCAGAGGGGGGGAATTCTAAAGGGTCATTTAAATTGAAGGAATCCCCAGATCCTCTTGTTCTTATTCCCCTCTTCCTGTTGACCTCTATTAAAATATTAAAATTACTATTAAAATCAGAGGAATAATCTGTTCTTTCATAAACACTATCCCACTTTGTCTGGTATTTTGTGTAAGCCTTGAGTTTTAGGATAACTACAGTGTTCCTCACAGTCTGCTCTATCCCTATACTACTTTCTCTTTTTCCTGTTAAAAATAATTTTACACTTGTCATCAATTTGCCCCCTTAAATCTAAATATTATTTTTCTCCGCCTCTGCAGTAAACAAAAAATCATTCACAATACAATGGTTGACATGTTCAATTTGCCCAAATAAAATATCCATGTCCCTTTCATTTTGCTTAGTGATGGCTGTCATAACTTCTGTTGCACACTTATCAAAAATAATAACTATTTGTGAAACTTGGAGCCATCTTCAACATTGTTAGGGCACTTCCATACCTGTAACCCTTTTGGAACAATCCCCAAGTTTGTGCATTCTTTCAAATAAGTATTATCTAATACTAAAGTTCTATATGTAAGCAAATAATTGTACAACTTTTATATATTATTAGAATTAAGTGTCTCCATAATTATCATCAACTAATGTCTCACAACAGTTAAAAGAGAACTTTTTGGTGAACCATTTATCAAAATCATAATTATTTACACAACTGAACATTATTTGGAAAACAGTCAACTTGTTTCTGATTAATATAATTTTTGTTAGATTTTTTTACCTTGTTCACCACTCGAACAGTCACTACTCCTGTTGAGCAAAATGTTAAGAAATCCTTGAATGTCTCTTTCACTATCTAAATTGTCTCCTTTTTGAGAACGAATGATAGCACTCCTACTATATCTGCGCTTGTTCTGCCCTCCATTGACTCTCTGAGAACATGCCTCTTGATTACCAGAAAATGAAATGTTGGAGGTGGAGGAAATGACAGATTGGCAAATCAGCATAAGTAGTTCAACAAGCTGGGTAAGTTGACCAACCATCTTTCTAATATCTCCAGTATCTCTGTCTCTGGTTGCTGCAAAACCCAGTGAAGCAGGAAGTCCATCCATCTCCTCCAAATCATCACCAATAACCAAAAAAAAAAAGAGGAAAAAGTGACAGTTGTAATAAAATCAACAATCTCTAAGGAAAAAGCACTTCAGAAGGACTACTTGAGACTCAACAGGGTTAAAAACTAACTTGTCTAAAAGTAAAAACAAAAGACACATAAACACATTAATGTATCACTCCATTTTTCATCGCTAATTCTGATTTCTTTAGATGTAAAATGCAGTGATGCCTTAATGTGTTTATGTATCTTTGTGTTTTTGCTTTTGGACAATAAAAGTTAGTTTTTAACCCGGTTGATTTTCAGGCAGTCCTTCCAAAGTACCTTTTCTTGGAGATTATTGGTTTTATTAAAACTGGCACTTTTTCCTCATTTCTTTTGGTTATTATTTACAGAAATGCCATAGTAGTTTGTTGTGTACATTGAATGTTTAAAACAAAATAATCTCTCTGATATGTGTGATATGCATTTTATGAATCACAAATTGTAGAAGTTGTATTGTATCTCAAGATTCAATTAATGTTTTAAAAATTAAATTAACATCTTTCAACAATTGTTAATGAAGCTGCCAAAGTTAAGATGAAAAATAATCATTTTAGGCTCTTGGATCTCATTGTCCAAGAACACAGAATAATGAAATCAAGTGAAGACATGCAAAACCTTGTTAACCACAAAGAAAAAAAATGTGTTCACCATATCTTTAAAAAGATAGGGAGAGCACATGAATTAAAATTCAACACTCTGCTGCTTTAAAGTCCTCCAAAGGATATGAGGATAAGTACAAAAATAATAGCAAAATCCTCTTTATTTACAAACACTATTTCTAAATGTCTCCTCAAAGAGGGATGCAGTTTGAACATCAGTGTTCACTTTTGTTAGTTAAGTCCTTTAGTCAAGCCTCATTAACTAAGAAAAATGTGTTCTTCATTGTCTTTAAAAATACATGGGAGGGCATCTAAATTAAATATAAACACGGTACTCCGTCAACATCTTTAAAAGGATATGAGGACAAGAACAGAAATAAAATAATAACCGTCTTTATTCATAAACACTGCTTCTTGAGAATGATGTTTGTGTAAACAAGCACAAAATCACTGCAAGGTGTTGGGGAAAGCTGGCAAGCAGGTCTAGTAGTGAGAATGGCCAAATGAATCAAGCTTTTTTAACTCACAAAAAATGAAACCAATTTTTAGGCCTTTGTCCATGTTATTGTAAATTAAATTGTAAATTAGGAAAGTAAACTGAAAAGTGCAATGGAGATATGAAAATCATGGTACAAGCCATGTTGACATTAACAAATGCTGACATCTTGTATATACTATAAAAGTTGTTTGTAAATAAGCATTTTGGAAATCTTAGCTAGCAAAGAGAGTTTGGCTGTACAGTGATATTCTTGTGGTTTTGAAGTGTTTGGCATTTTGGGCAACTGGATGACATTAGCAGCTTTTTATTTAGAAAAGGGACCTAAAACACCAGGATTCCAGTGTTCTATACAATGCGTGAACTGCATAATAACACCCAGTGCCCTCCAGGAAGACCAGTGTTTTCACAGGTAACTGGAGCACTGGAGAGAGGTAAAGGTTTATTGGATGCAGTATGAAAATATGTTTTCAACCTTCTTTTCTCTTCTTATATGCCTAGACAGTCAGTACCTGTTTGCATTTACATGTAGAGGGCAACAGTACACATGGACTAGATTACTGCAAGGGTATGTTGAATCACCAACTGTTTTCTCTAAGGAATTGAAGAAACAATTAGACAAGATTGTATTAACATCTGGTTCTACTCTAACTCATTATTTAGATTATTTACTTTGAGCTTCTAAATCTCATCACAGCTATATACAGGATTTTATCTTTCTTTTAACCTAGCTAGCAGAATTAGGGTTTAAAGTCAATAAGGACAAACTGCAGTTATGGAAGTCTCAGGTTCAATATTTAGGATATCTTATTTCAGAATTTCTAGACAAATTTTGCCTTCATGCATAGCTGCAATGCAAGCTGCACCATGCCCCAGTACATTAAAACAGTTATGAGCTTTCCTGGGACTGACAGGATATTGCTGGCAATGGATTTCTAACTTTGCAGAAATAGTAAAACCATTACTAGAATTACGTACTAAAGAAAGATACCCTTGAAGCTTTACCCTGGCAAGACCACTGTGAACAAGCTTTTATTCAATTAAAAACCCTACTTTCAAACCCTCATGTGCCTGGAATGCCAGACTATTCAAAAAGATTTTTCTTGTTTTGTTGCGAAGAAATAAAGTAGCATTAGAAATTATGTTTTTTAACCTGTTGCTTATTTTAGCACAAATCTTGATCCATTTGCAGCAGCCCTCCCCCACTGCATTAAAGCAGTAGCCACAATGTCACACTTGGCAGAGAAGACAACTGCTCTGACTCTCAGCCACAAGACCTACATGACAGTTCAGCATTCTGTAGAGGCATTTTTATTAAAGACTAAGATAAAACATTTATCTGCCGCACAATTGCCTAAATATGAATCGTCCTTACTTAATACCCCTTCTTTTCAGATTGTTCAATGCCCGTCACTTAATCCTGCTTCTTTAATTCCCATAGTGGATGAAGGAGAGTCCTATTATTGTCTTGCTGATTGTCTTTTTTCTTGTAGTTAACCCTGTGCTTCCTCCTAGATCAGAGTTAAAAGATGTTCCTTTACCAAACCATGAATTGCTCCTTTTTGTTGATGGCTCTTGTGTTTGAAGAGAAGAAGGAACATTAGTAGCAAGCCTTTCCTGTTTGTACCCAGGGGGAAAAAGGAAATGTGCCTGTTCAAATAACTGAACTCATAGCTATTACTGAAGTCTGTAAACTGGCAAAGTATAAAACAGTTACAATTTTCACAGACCCATGTTATGCTTATTGGGTAGTTTATCATTTTGGTACACTTTGGAGAGAAAGAGGGTATTTGATTTCAGCAGGGACAGTTAATAAAAATGCTAGTTTTTTCATAAACTATTGAATGCATTATTATTACCAAGAGTACTTGCTGTGGTTAAATATGCCACATATAAAAATGATGGTTCTTTACATTTCCAAAGGCAATAACTTTGCAGCAATGGAGGCAAGACAAGCTGCATGCCTTATCCTGTTCAGGCTTTGTTTCTGCAGCACTTTATGAATCTAACACACCTATTTCTTTACAGGAATTGTTATCTTTGCAGAAACAAACTGAGGACTGAAAGGATGAGCTGGATTTGTGAGGGTTGCAGCTGCTCTCTGGACCTTTTGTGGCACCAACTGGATGGGTGGCTGCTAGCTGCACAAATGCCTTAACTCAGTTGGTTAAAGATTACCACTTACTTTTTCATTTAGGTAAAAATGCCTTAATAAGACAGATTTGAAATTATTGCTATGTCTGTTACCTTTTTAGAAGTAACTCAATATTTTGTAAATACTTGTGTTACATGTTTAGAACACAATGTATCAAAGACTGTGCCAGCACACACACAAACTTTGAAAAAGCTGTGGGGGCTATTCTGTATCATTTAGTAGGAGTTTATTGAACTCCCAAAACGAAAAAGGTTTAATTATGTGTTGTCATTGCTGATGATTTTTCCTGGATGGGTAGAAGCTTACCCTTATGCAAAGAATGATACGAACACTGTTGCTAAAAAGCTCCTTCAGGAATTAATACCGTGATTTGGTGTTTTTTGTTGTATTCAGTCAGATCAGGGTACACATTTTACTAGTAATACAACAGATCAGTAAAACCTTGAATATCAAAGTAGAATATCATCACCCATGCAGACCACATGCTTCAAGAACTGTGGAGATGGCAAAGCAGACTATAAGGATCCGGTTTGCTAAGTTGTGTGAGGAGACTGGTCTTAAATAGGCAGAATGTTTACCTTTAGTTTTATTTAGTATGCAAAGTGCAGTTAGTGCACTTACTAGCACTTGGAAGCTATCTCCCTCATGAAATTCTCATGAGCAGACCCATGAGAATGCCTGCTACACCTCTCCTTAAAATATACCATTAGAATATGTGGATGAATATCTTTTCCTGCAATGCAAGTGTCTCTGTTTCTGAGATTCCAAGATAGTCTACAGTGAATGATTGTCATGACCTGCAATAAGAAAATTTTGTCTACAATAAATCCTTCTCTCAAAAACATTATTTGCATCCCAGATGGAAAGGACCTTACTTGTTTTTCTTATGACTGCTACCACCATCTGATGCAAGAGACTGCCCACCTGGATCAATGTGTCATACACCAAGAACACCCTCCCTTGTGATGAGTGCAGCTGAGATAACAGATCCTATTGCAAATTGTAGCACATAAAAAAATAGGAACATCATTGAATCCAGAAATGAAGATTAAATACTTTTTACTTTGCCATTGAGAACAAATCCAGAAGTGAAATTGATTGATTTGCCATTCAGATCAAACCCAGAGGTGAAATTGAGAGACTCCATCTTGGTTGGAAATAAGACTTAGTGATTCTTTTTCTTTTTCAACATCAACATTATTTTTCTTGCTTCCAAAACAAACATGGAAGATTCATTATCATTTTTGGACAATGGACCAGATAATGCACCAAGTAATCAAAAATCGTTTATAGGATCATATGCAACCAACACTTCCAGATGGAGATTATTTGGAAATTAACTTTATACGAACTATAAATGAGCAATTCAGCATCAATGTTTGCAGCTTCTTCAAAACCCTCTCAACTCCAACTTGCTCAGTTTTTATATAGACCTATTATTGGAACAGTTACTGTGATTTTCAGCATCATTTTATTTCACCTGCTTTTGTCATCCAGAACTGTGAGTACATTATCATCTGCAACCATTGAAACTGTATGCTCTGAATCATTCTTATTTGGAATAAATGTATCACAAAATATGTTGACAGACATTTGGTTAGAAACGAATCATGCACACCTGATTGGCATCCTATATTCAGTACTTTTTCCACTGCCTTCAACACATATGCCATGGCTATTAATGTTAGTGACCGTTGGGTTTGTGCACATATACCTACTGCACATGATGGGAGTATTCCATTTATACCAATATCAGTGACAGATACAGAACTCTATTCAACATCTCACACTATTTTTCTCACTAGAAACTGAGAAGCTAAGCATAGATCTATCCCCTTTTCAGTAGTACCATCTCAACTATCAATAACTGTCACAGGAAAAATTTGCTTCCTTAAAAATGGAACATTTTTTTTTGGAAATAACATTTGCCATTTTATTTGGAAAATTTATAATATGGCTGGTGTGGTGGGTATGGTAGTATTATATGAATAATATTACATCTACAGAGAACAAGCATATCCCTGGTTACCAACAGACTGGTTAGGTTGTTGTTATATAGGACAGTTATCCCAGATATTTGACATATATACACTTTACCTAATGGGAAATTCATAATGCTCATTGCAAGGAGAGATACAAAAGACGTTCTGAATCCCATTGGGAAAATAAATGCTTCTTGGGGTTATCATCATGCTGTTCAAAAGACAGCTTTTAAAGGACTAGCTCACATGGATCTTGGTGATGGTATTATACCCAGAGGAGGAATTTTATCTGCTTATGGGGCAGTAAAATCAGTTTGGGAGCTGGGCAAATTATCTAAGCTTTTAGAAATAGTAAGCACTGCCACTTTTGAATCAATACATGTGATCACTCTTGAAATGACTGCCATGCACAGTGTGGTGCTGCAATACAGAATGGAACTTAACAACAATCTTGCTTCGAAGGGGGTACATGTGCACTCATCAAAACAGAGTCTTCTCATTTATTCCTGATAACAATGGTGCCATTCATAGTGACCTAGGAGTTATTCAGAAAGTTACTGAACTGTCCCATGCTAAAGAAGCTGACAGTTCTCAGTGGGCACGGTTACCCAACCTCTTTTCTGGCATGGGTGAGGCATTTTGAAATTCCTTATGTTGATTGCCATAATAATATTACTATTAGAACTTATTTTTTTTTGTCTGTAAAGTTTTAATTCTTAAACCTCTGGAATCCAGTAAAAGCATCAAATTACAAAGCATGCAAATGGATAAGCTTCCTACAGACTACTGGGGGGCGATCTGTGTCTAACCTACAAGGCATTCTCTGATCCATCCCTGATGGATTTCCTACACATTCACAAAACAGACATCATTAGAATTAACTGATCTAAAGATCTAAACATAGTCTGTGACATAAATAAAACATGTGGGAGAGATAGGTATGTGTCTCGGAGATTACCCCTTTTCTGGAACAGACCCCTGTTCACGAGAAACAGAGCTTTTACCTAAGCCTTTTAAAAAGCAGTTTGGACCAGTGGATGGGAAATCACAAATTCACCATGGCTTGTTGCCTGTGGCTGTTATGGACAGGGACAGTTTGTATATACCCTAAGTCACAGGCATAAACCAAAGCCATTCTATCTAATGAGTATTCATAGTTGGGTAAATTGGGGCATGAATGGATAGGCTGAAAAAGACTATGCCTGGTAACTTTCTATGATCCTATGGGTCCATAAAACTGAATCATTGCTACTGATCACATTAGTTAGAAGTTACAGTGAAGAAAACAGTGAAACTGAAGTGTTACAAGATTTTAGTAAACTTTATAATAATTTGTTTGAGGAGAAACATGTGACGGAAAATTATTCAAACTGTCTTTTTATTCCATCAAAACATAGACCTGTTTTATTGTTAATAACCTTATATTTATAAAACAACTATATAACCATCTTACATGAAGGGACAAAGGGAAACTGCATGTGAATAATGTCTTGCAGCAAATAAAAGGGTGTCCATTTGAAAAATTGTTGTCATTGCCGGTCATAAAGAAATACATGACTTGAGTGATATTTCATAGCCTCAGATTGGGGAACGTGAAGGGAGAAGTGTAAAATGAAGGAAAAGTGTTAAGTGTTTGCATTTTAAATACATTTTCATTTCAAGATGGAATCCTGATTGTTTTTGTCTGCTTCTGATGATTTTATTTCCTGCCAACATGAAACTGCCAATATAGCAAGTGTAGAAAGTTCTTTTCTAGAATTCGGAACTTGTGCAAAATAAATGCTGTAGTGTTCATTTCTAAATGGTCAGTGGCTATATTTTAACTATTACAATAATGATGCATTCAATCAAAAATGGTACAAGTGATTAAAGATTTTTATGGTTTGAGCAGAAAGGACCTAGATTTCATAGTCTTCGGCATGCGTGTGTTCTTTGAGATAAATGACATCATTATTCTCCGCTGACCTGTGTTATGTGTAAGTTATTTTGTACCATAATACTACTTGTCCTGGTCCCCTTCAATAAACGCATCACACCGAATGACGTTTGACGACCTTTATTAAACTTTTATAGCATAACTTTATTAGCCAATATTCATTAATTACAACTAAACATAGTATAGCTGGTTGAATTCCAGCATCAACATCCATGTAATGTTAATAAGGACAGTTTGACCCTTGCTCATCCTGACCCAGTAAGCAGCATCCTTACCTCCACTCACTTACTTATGCAACAGTGTCCCACCACTCACTTCATTTACCAGCATCAACATCCATGTAATATTAATCAGGACAGTGTGACCTTGCTCGTCCTGATCCAGTAAGCAGTGTCCTTACCTCCACTTGCTTATTTTACTTATGAAGCAGCATCCTATTACTCACTTCATTTACCATTTATTGAATTGCACATCCCACTTATTTTACTTATGAAGCAGCGTCCCACTACTCACTTCCTTTACCATTTATTGAACTGCCATCCAACTAGATAAGCCGTATCCTTATCTCCGCTCACTTATTTTACTTATCAAGCAGCATCCAACTGCTCACCTTCCTTTCACAACTTATTAAAATGAACATCCAACACCAGAGGTGGAACAGAAGAGGGTAAGCCTGCCCCTCTTTCCTCCCTACCCAGTCTGATAAAATAACCACAATCCTCATTTTTCCACCCAAAAAGGGGAGGGAGGGTGGATAGCAAGTTCATGCCAAAATGTGATTCCTTACCCAGTCACACTTGCATAAACCCCTTAAGCCCCTCTTTATCTTTACCACATTTCTTCCCAATCATCCCATCTTCCTATTTAACCCTTTCCTCCCCCTACCCTCTTAACTCCTACTAATATATTTATCTAACCCCACTCTGAAGATGGCCCTGGAGAAATTGGTTTGTTACAAAACCTCATTTGTCCCGGTCCCCTTCAATAAACACATCACACCAAATGACGTTTGACAACCTTTATTAAACTTCCATAAACATAACTTCATTAGACAATATTTATTAATTACAACTAAAAAAAGTGTAGCTGATTGAATTGCAGCATCCACATCCATATAATGTTAATCAGGACAGCGTGACCTTGCTCATCCTGACCCAGTAAGCAGCATCCATACCTCCAACTCACTTATTTATGTAGCAGCGTCCCACTACTCACTTTATTTACCATTTATTGAATTGTACATCCCACTTATTTTACTTATGAACCAGCATCCCACTACTCACTTTATTTACCATTTATTGAATTGTACATCCCACTTATTTTACTTATGAAGCAGCGTCCCACTACTCACTTCATTTACCAATTATTGAATTGCACATCCCAATTATTTTACTTATGAAGCAGCATCCCGCTACTCACTTCATTTACCATTTATTGAATTGCACATCCCAGTTATTTTACTTATGAAGCAGCGTCCCACTACTCACTTTATTTACCATTTATTGAATTGAACCTCCCACTTATTTTACTTATGAAGCAGCTTCCCACTACTCACGTCATTTACCATTTATTGAATTGCACATCCCACTTATTTTACTTATGAAGCAGCGTCCCACTACTCACTTCATTTACCATTTATTGAATTGCACATCCCACTTATTTTACTTATGAAGCAGCGTCCCACTACTCACGTCATTTACCATTTATTGAATTGCACATCCCAGTTATTTTACTTATGAAGCAGCGTCCCACTACTCACTTCATTTACCATTTATTGAATTGCACATCCCACTTATTTTACTTATGAAGTAGCATACCACTACTCACGTCATTTACCATTTATTGACTTGCACATCCCACTTATTTTACTTATGAAGCAGCGTCCCACTACTCACTTCATTTACCATTTATTGAATTGCACATCCCACTTATTTTACTTATGAAGCAGCATCCCACTACTCACGTCATTTACCATTTATTGACTTGCACATCCCACTTATTTTACTTATGAAGCAGCATCCCACTACTCACGTCATTTACCATTTATTGAATTGCACATCCCACTTATTTTACTTATGAAGCAGCGTCCCACTACTCACTTCATTTACCAATTATTGAATTGCACATCCCAATTATTTTACTTATGAAGCAGCATCCCGCTACTCACTTCATTTACCATTTATTGAATTGCACATCCCAGTTATTTTACTTATGAAGCAGCGTCCCACTACTCACTTTATTTACCATTTATTGAATTGAACCTCCCACTTATTTTACTTATGAAGCAGCTTCCCACTACTCACTTCATTTACCATTTATTGAATTGCACATCCCACTTATTTTACTTATGAAGCAGCATCCCACTACTCACGTCATTTACCATTTATTGAATTGCACATCCCACTTATTTTACTTATGAAGCAGCATCCCACTACTCACTTCATTTACCATTTATTGAATTGCACATCCCAGTTATTTTACTTATGAAGCAGCATCCCACTACTCACGTCATTTACCATTTATTGAATTGCACATCCCAGTTATTTTACTTATGAAGCAGCGTCCCACTACTCACTTCCTTTACCATTTATTGAATTGCACATCCCACTTATTTTACTTATGAAGCAGCGTCCCACTACTCACGTCATTTACCATTTATTGAATTGCACATCCCACTTATTTTACTTATGAAGCAGCATCCCACTACTCACTTCATTTACCATTTATTGAATTGCACATCCCACTTATTTTACTTATGAAGCAGCATCCCACTACTCACGTCATTTACCATTTATTGACTTGTACATCCCACTTATTTTACTTATGAAGCAGCATCCCACTACTCACGTCATTTACCATTTATTGAATTGCACATCCCACTTATTTTACTTATGAAGCAGC